>NW_014013685.1:0-89978 GCF_000170995.1 Trichoderma virens Gv29-8
TTAAAATTAATTAACTATTATTAATAATTTATAAAAAATTTTATAAAAATTACTATACTATTTATAAACCTTATAAAAAAAAACTAAAAATTTATATAATTATTAAATATATAAAAAGCACTTAATATATTAAAATAAGCTTTTATAAATAAACTAATATTTATTATATTTAATTTAAATAAACTAATTATAATTAAAACTAATGCTTTAGACTATATAATTAAAGGAGTATTAAATTAATTAAATAAAAACGGAAAATTAAAACTAATTATTTACTTTTTAGAAAAATTATATAAAGTAAAACTTAAATACTTAATCTATAATAAAGAATTTATAATAATTATAATTACACTTAGTAAATAATATTAAAAATATTATTATTTAGGAAGTAAATATAAAGTTATAATTTTTATAAATTATAAAAATATTATATATTTTACTATAATAAAAAAACTTTTAAAAAAATAAATTAATTATATAAAATACCTTTTAGTTTTTAACTTTAAAATTAAATATTATAAAAAATTAAAAAATAAATAAGTAAATACTTTTAGCTAATGCTTTAATTACTTTTAAAAAATACCCTTTATAAAAGCATAAGCCTTATAGTTTAATAATAAAAGAAATCTTAAATTAAAAACATTAAACACTATATTCTATATTAAAAAAGATAATTTAATATTTAATAATATTAAAAAGTATATTAAAAACTAAACTGTTAAATAATATTTAAAAAATATCTTTATAAATTAAAAATACCTAATACTTAACAGATTTATTTAAATACTAAAAGAACTTTAAAAGAAAGTAATTAAAACTATCTATATACATTAGCTATATAAATATAAAAAAATAAAAAAAACTATATAATAAATTTAATAGTATTATAAATTTAATAAAATTAAAAAATAAATATAAAAAATAGTTTTAAAATATATTATATATAAAAAAGCAAAAGCAGTATAGTACTTTTTTTATAGGAAACTATAACCCTTATTAGTTTTAATATATACTTAAGAGTTAATTTTTTTTAACTATATCGTAAAATTACTACCTTTTAAAAAACCTATAATAAAGAATATTTAAAATATAATCTTTATAATTATTAACTAATTTATAAAAATAATATATTTTATTTTATAAAAAAAAAATAATATTATTAAAGACTTAGTATATTAATTTATTAAATATATTTACGCTAATTATAAACTACTAAATAAAATTATCTTAAATAAAAGCTTAATATTTACCTTTAAGTTTTAGTAATTACTTATAGTATAGTTAAAATTAAACTATAAACTTAATACTACCTATTACCTATAAATAAATAAATAGATAAAAAAAATTAACTAAATTATTAAAATATACTTAAAAAGTTATATTAACTTTAATTAAAACAACTGGGTTAAACTTTTACTTATTGTATAAATCTTTTATAATAGTATATTAATAAAATTAATAAAATATTTATTATTTTACATAAATTATAGATTTAAGCTAAATACTTATAAACTACTAAAAAAAAAAAAAATATATATAAAAAGCTATTATTATAGCTAATAATATTAAAAAACTATATAATAAACTATAAATACAGTTTAAATTTATATAGAAAAGAATAAACAAATTCACTAATATATAAAGGATTAAAGAACTAACCTTTTAAAAGGGAGATATAGTCTACCTACTCTAACACTCCAAAAATAAAAATATAGTAAATATTAAAATAAATTAGCTAAACAATAAACTTAATTTTAAGAAACTTAAACTATATAAAATTTTAAAGAAAATCAGCACTATTAATTATAAACTTAACCTCCTAGTATAAGTAGGAAAATAAAAATAATTAATATACCTAATATTTTATATTTTACTATTAGAAAAAGTATTAGTAAATAAGGAAATAAATAAAGTTATAAAAGATAAAATTATTATTAAAAATAAAGAATTTAAATATAACGTTAAAAAACTTATTATAATAAGATTTAACGAAAAAACTTAATAACCTAAATACTTAATAAAATAAAAAAACTATAATAATATTAAAAATATATAAAAACTTATTAAATACCTTAAGTACTTAAAGAACCTTTTTAATAATTTTTATTAAAAGCTAAACCTAAAAAAATTAATAAAGAAAAATTAATATTAAATTAATTTTAATTAATAATATTAATTGCAGAACCTAAGGTTACAGAAGTAGTTAAATTAAGTAATAATATTATAGCTTAATAAACAGCCTTTACCTTTTTACACTTAATTTTATTTAACTTTTTTAAATTATTAATACCCTGCGTAACTATATAAATTATTTTCTCCAGTTATAAACGTTTATATTTATAAAAACATTTAATTTTTCTATTAATAGTATAATACTTTTTTTCTACTTTTTTAAAAATATCTTTAAATTAAATATAAAATACAGCAATTTTATAAAACTACATAAATAATAAAAAACATATATTATATAAAAATTTATTATCCTATATACACTTAATATAGTAAATAAAATCCTCTTTAAATATTTAATATTTAAAAAAGTATTATTTCTTTTTATTAAAATAATAAATATAGTCTTTTATTTTAACTAAATAAAAAAAAATAATCTTTAAAAAAACATTACAATACTCTATCTTAAGATAAAATTTTTTATAAATACTTAATATAACGGTTAATAAAGAATAAACATTATATAAAGAAAGAAAAAAGCATTAATAAAGGAATAGAAAAGAATAAGTATTTATATTAGATAAAGTAAGGTCTTAAGGATAAAACTAATAGAAGGGAGATATTATATTATAACCCAGCTTTTATAGTTGCAATAATAGGCCTACTGGGTAGGCGTCCTTAAATAAAAGACAATCTATTAAACTAATCAGAAGTAGATTGAAAATTAACTTTTTAATCTAATATAAGATTAATAAATTAAAAAATAATCCTTAGATAAATTAATAAAAATCCTCTTAATCCAGCCCAGGTTAACTAAATATATAAGTTTACGTTTTTACATTTATTTAAATAGCTTAAATAGCCAGTTATTAATATAGCAATTAAATTAAATTTAGCTACTATATCTACTGACTATGTAATATTAATAAAACAACGCCTGTACCTAACTTAACTGCTCCGCCAATATAAACCTAAAACCTAAAGGTTTATCCTTTAAAAACAGCTAACCTATACTACATATAGGACCGGTTCGTCACAATTAAATTAAGTTTTTGCTAAAAGAGAGAGGTTATTCAATAGATTTAGTAATATAAATAGGAAGTTGTTAGCTAAGTTATTTATTATTTTATTAAAAAAAATAATAAATCCAGGCTTATAATCTATAAAACTTTAAAGCTATAGGGTAGCTAGTTTTATCACTGGTTTAATAATAAAGAGTTAAAAGTAGTTAAAAGTAGTTAATTTTATTTATTAAATTTATTAATTAATTAAAGTTATTAATATAGGAAATTTAAGAAAAACCTTTACTATTTATATTTTAAAAATTAATATTAATAGTTAAAATTAAAATATATAAAGACTACTGTTAAATAGTTTTAAAATTAAGCTATTTTTTAATATAGCTTATTTATTTTAGTTCTTTCTGTTAGTTATATAATTATTAAGTATTTATAAACTGTTTTTAAAATCTATTTTTAGGCTTAGTAAAGGATTTAGCTTAGATTTAGATTTTATAATTTTTAAGCTTTTTATAAGGCTCCCTCTTTAAGATCTTAAAGACCTATTTATTTAAGTAATTTTATTAGCTTAAAATACTTATATAAATAAGATTCTAGCCCTCTAATTAATTAGATTTTTTATAAAAGTAGGTCTTTTAAAATTAAATTTAATTTTTAAACTTTTAAAAAGCTATATTTTATAGTGCTTTAAAGTACTATAATTTTCTATAGTTTTTTTATAAACTTATAGTACTTTATAGCGCTAAGCTTAATTAAGCAATAGCTATTAAAAAAGCTATAAGTTAAATTTAATTAAGTAATAGCTTATAAACTATAGGGTAGGTTAGAATATTAGTGTATAAATATAGTTTATTACTAAGGGTTATAGGGGTTATAGGGGATAATTAGCTATAAATTACTGTAGCTAGCGCTATAAGTTAACTAAAAGGCTCTAAAGGGTATTAAAATAACTGCTATAAGCTTTATTTTCTAACTATAACAATAGTTATAGTCTAATATTTTTAAATATAAAAACATATTAAATAATAAAAAAATAAATTAATTAATTAAAAAAATTTTAAAATTTTTAAAATATATAAATAATTATATTATAATTATTTATATTAAAAAATAAATAAAAAAAAATAAAAATTAATATTAAAAATTTATTAAAATAATAATTTTTTATTATATTATAAATATTAATAATTTAATATTTTTATAATATTATTTAAATTTTATTTTTTATATTTTATTTTTTATAAATTTTTAATTAAAAAATTTAAATATAATAATTTTATAAAATATTATAAAAAATTTAATTATAATATAAAATTTATTTATAAATATAATAAATTTAAAATTTAAAAATATTTTATAAAATATTAAATAATTATATTTTTTTTTTAATATTTTAAAAAAAAACTTTTTATTTAAAGCTATATATTTTTTAAGTTATAAAAACTATAAAAAGTTTTAAAAATTAATAAAAAAAGTAAATTTATATAATCTTTTTTTTATAAATATAAATTAATATTTTTCTTTTTATTTTTTTTATTAAATTAAAATATAGTAAACGCAGGGTTTAAATAACTGCAGCTCTTACTATCTTAATACTTAAATAAAGACTTATATAATTAATTTACTTAATAGACGTTAATAATAAAATAAATAAATAAATAAATAAACCTAAGCTTTAGAGAGATACAGGTACTACATCAGTTCCTAAATATCTTTTCGGCACCAGCCACGAAGACGGAGTGGCCCAATGAGTTTAATATTTGATCTGATACGGCACTTTCCGAAAGGTCGAACCAAATTACGACGCCAACGTCCTCCGGAACCCCCTTCTCAATTGCCATGAGTTGATAGTTCAGTTTGGTATGTTGACTAGGGTTATGACGACTAACCCTACAGCAGAGAAGGACTTGAAAGGAATAAGCGGTTAATAAACTGGCTATAATAAGGTAAAATCTGAGGATCCGATTTCTTGGTCTTTCGGTGTGTTATGACACTCAATCAATTCGCACTTCCCACTGAGGGGGTCATGAGACAGTAATTCTCTCAGGAGATGATGATCCCAACGCACCCCTGGCTAAGATTATTTCCATGGGTTGTCTGCTCTAGTATTTTTTTTTTTTTAAAGAAACATGTTGCATCATCTGTTCTATCCCAGTTTTGACTCGTACAAGGCTACCTCGTTGGAGGTTTCATACGTTTTCCGACTTTGGTCCTATGATGGTGCATCCGTTGAGACTTGCTGGGCGTGGCAGATGACAAAACTTTCAAAACGAGCCACAAGTGTTCCGGTTAAGGGGCCTCGCCAAGTAGGATGTTCGATAAATTTGGCTACAGTCATCTTCAGTGCCTTGAAATAGCCGTTACAGACGAGAGGACCCTTAACGAGAAGTTCACACACATACCTTACAGCAAGTAAAAGATTCTGACCATCGGGATCAAATTTCAACTTTGCCGACCCAACTCTCCTTCCGCTTTATATAGCCTCTTCGAGTACTTATATTGTCGGTTCCATTGTTACCCTTGATCGAAGTCGTGGAATATTAAGTGTGGATGCAGATTGATTGACGAACTGTCAGCCCCTCGTTCATCAGGAGAATGACAACAACTTGACCCTCACACACAAACACATCAAAGCGGGGGGTGTTTGACGAGTTTTCACAGCTGCTGCAATGTGCTAAATGACGTGATCGATATCATTAATGATGATATGGCCCAGAGTGTAACCCATTGAACTTTTCTATCAGCCCATTTAGTCTCGCAAAGTTGATTTGACAGATTGGAGATTGTTGCCAATACGCAGATAGCCCTTCCTAAACACTACTGCTGACGCAATATCCACCAAACGCTGAAACCCAATGCAGTGCTTCTATAAGTATTCTCAAAATGCCATTCTCGCATTAGGTATGGTAATCAGGTATATGATAGTCTTCAGGTGACTCTATCACCTCCACCGAGGGCATTTGCGGCATGTCCCCGGCCCCAAAATGTCCAAAGTCACGCACATGCACTCGGCTCTATATGACTTCTCTTACAGCTGGAACGACCAAATTCTTAAGTAGCATCACCAATACGGGTTCATAATCTGCATAACGCCAAAAGAAGTTTCGGTAGCGACATTGGAAGCAACAAAGGAAATACACAGTGCCACTCAGCAATGGTCAAAAAGTAGTTACTTTGATAACTTCAAAGGGTGTAATAGGCGATCCATTTTTGCGACGAAGCCACACGAGAAGCATCGTGCGAAGCGAAAATTGACCTCAGTATTCTCAGTACATCCAAGATCGTTCTCAGGCTGTCCTGAGGCAGATACATCCTGGTATTCCAGTAGACGTTTACAGTCTCATCAACTGGTACACTCTTGATGTTATCAAATTTTTGGTACTAGGTCCTTACCATAGCACCCAGTCTGTGGAAAACGTTTGTCCAGAAGGTCAAATATTTATGTAACTAAAGCACTCATAACTTATTGGGCTATTTTGCCTTCGCTACCTGGAGTTGTTTGGTTACGTCTGAGAACTATTGGGCAGACTGAATTCTTGGCTCGCATACCTTCGGGTAGAGGAGAAAATCGCATTATGGTGTCAGCAACGCATTTCCGCAACAACGAAAGACCCCAACTTTTATTTCACGTTCTCTCTTCCGGCCAGATCCTCCCAACCCGCCACAATGTCGGGCCAAAAAACTCGACTGACCACTTATATGTTGCAGCAGAGGTTCTCGACAGCATTAATGATGCTGAGGCAACTCCTGGGGTAACTGCCACGTATCTTGCCTGGAAAATTGACTGAGTATCCAGAATGGCAGCCAAAAATACGCAAGGAGTTGAACCCCCCGCCAGTGCAAGAGAATGGCCTTATATCATTTGTCGACGTCAATAGCCAAGTCACATCTCTGAAAGCATGCTTGTAAGAGGTATATTGCCTCCATCCGGCATCGAGCGGACATGCTGAGTGCCTTGTTCCAAGAGACGGATGTACCTTATCAAACACATGGCTTCCAGAAGGGACCATAGTCACAAGCTCAGTCGTGGCATTTCATCGGGATGGGAATATCTTCCCAAACTCTGATCATTTTTTTACCAGTAAGATAGCTCAATGGAGACGAAGAGGTACTAAACATGAGATTAAATCCACTTATCCGTTTTGGATACGGTGGAAGGTTCTGTCTAGGAAAGGCACTTGTCACTATAGAGAGTAAACTACTAATTGCAAGGCTCCATCAAAAGTATACAACTGTCATGACAGGGTCATCCACACACGCCTCAATGAAGCCATGTAGCACACATGATGCTCTACCCTAGAAGTTGAAATGTATGATTGAATTTAAGTTGGCAGAGGACGATTAGTAAGACAACCCTGTCCACGCTCGCCTTATATGACAGAACTTTTGAAAAGTACGATGGAAACCCAGATGACAGAAGCGGTCAAGACCAAATCCCGTCGTGGGTTCCATAGCATAAATTTCCCATTATAACGTCTGAGAGTTGATTATATTGCCAACTATCTCAAAATAGAAAGGACAACATCAAGCTAGCTGGGCGACGATGCACAGCCCCTGGATATGGCCGAGAGTATTATTAATCGGCTAAGAACTGTCGGTCGCATCCTAAGCTTTATATGAAATCTGATTAGTCTTAAACACGCCTCGCCATGTCCCTTTGCCTCTAACCGAGAGACGGCCGCTACGCCGGCACGTCTATCCGAGCTGCTTGAAACAGAGATCAACAACTGCGCCCTCTCTCCGACTTCGCACCGATCTCGGAAGATAACTCTCGATAAGATGGCGACTTCCCTCATAGTCGACGCAACGAACGGATTTCCTTGAAAGTCCCTTCAAGTTCAGCATGTCTGAGTGGCAATAAAATTTCGTCGTTATTATTGCAGCGTATTGTGCGATCCTTAACACTAGCATCATGCTTAAGAAAGCTGAATCCGGCACATGGCTCCCTGCCTACGTCCCGGGATCATCTAATATGGTGGTAATTTTGCTTATGACTTCGTCAATGACGATCTCGACTGTGTGTGCTTCGAAAGTTCTGCTATATGATCACTATTGATCTTACCTATGCGAAATAGACTTATGGAGTTTACCGATCAATGCTCAATGGCCTTAATATCCTACCCGCATACGTTGATTATTTTGATCTCAATGATACAACAAAAGGCTTGCACACCGCCGCAATTTTTATTGGTGGCTGTCTGGCAACGCCCTTCTCAGGCTTGCTGTGCGATCGCTTCGGTCGCCGCCCTGCTATCCTCTGGGGCAGTCTCATTGCAATTGCCTTTATGGCAGTTCAGACTGCAGCTCAAAATGTCGCTATGTTTATTGTAGCACGAGTGTTAATTGGGTTTGGAACCGCAATCGCCAATATTGCCAGCGGAACGTACCTGTCTGAGACGTTTCCAAATAAGTGGCGATTATGGGGCGTTAGTATGCTTAACAACTTTTACTAGTAAGTCCACTTCGACAACTGGGGTTGGATTCTAACTAGAACCTAAGCGTCGGTGCTTTGATCATTGCAGTCATTACTCTTAGTACGAGCTCCTGGGAATCGTCGTGGGCCTGGAGGCTTCCTTCCGTTGCCCAAGGCATGTTCTCTGTATTCAGCATCGCATTTCTGCCATTCATGTGCGTTATTTGCATCCCATCAAACTAGAGGAGCTCCGGCTAAAAGCGTAGTCCTGAATCCCCCCGTTGGTTGGCTTATCGTGGCCATCATGAAGCAGCACGGCTTGCAGTTGCTCTGGTTGGCTTTAACGGTAACGTCGAAGATCCGGCATCAAATATTCTATACGAGCAGATCGTCAAGGGTATTGAGTTAGAGCGCTCTCAGAAGCTCAATGTGACAATATGGGGCATTATCAAGGATCCTGTCGCAAGAAGACGGCTCCTGATTGGCTCATCAACGGGAATATTTGCTTCAACAGCTGGAAACGTTATCGCGACATTCTATCTTGGCGCCGAGCTCAAGACTGCGGGCATCACAAATATAAAATCTCAATTGAAGGCGGTACATAAGCTCGCTAGGCCACTAAAGTATCAGAGCATTCACTGACACATTTTCTTCAGAACATTGTCCTAAATGCATGGTGCCTTCCTTGCGCACTTGCAGGGACACAATTCATATCCCGCTGGGGACGAAAGTCGACTGCAATCATTACTGAAATACTTTTGATTGGCTGTCTTTTGACCATTGGCCTTCTCACGAAAAAGTATGCCGAATATCCGGACCACGCCTCAAAGGCTTTGGTCTATGGCAACGTGGCCGTAATGTTCCTCTTTCAAGGCATCTATTCCATTGCATGGACGCCCTTGTTTAGCCTCTATCCGCCAGAGATTGCGAATTTCTTGATTCGTGCTCACACTGTAGCCATTACACAACTTGGACAAAATCTTTGTGGGTAAGTGTTGATCGTCACAGCTTGCAAGCTCGTAATACTGGCTCACACCCCCTTTAGCACCATATTGGTGCTAGTTACACCCATTGCTCTCCAAACCATTGGCTGGAGGATGTATGTCATCAACGCGTCCTGGGATGTTGGGATTGCGGTGCTGATTGTGAGTTGTAGTCATCCTCGATTGTGCTTATGCACATCACTGACATACAGCAGTGGTGCTTTTGGGTTGAAATCAAAGGAAAATCTTTGGAAGAGATTGATAAAATATTCGATGCTGGCAGTAGGCAGCCACCCTCAATTGCTGGAACAGAAAGGGAAAGAGATACTGTGGCAAACTCTACCGCTTTTGAGAAGCCAACTCTCCTTAGTGGAGTGCGGCAAGTTTTGCCGACGTGACGGAGGCCTCTGAAGGCAAAGCTGCCTGGGCAAGAGAAGCGTGGCTGAACATGAGAAGCATATGTCGATCTATGGCGGAAAGTTGAGCGCAATTTGATTGATCCTCCCAAATTTGGGCGACTATCAATTAGCGCTTATTTGTGCCCTGGCAGATCTTGAAGAAAGATGCTCGAACAACTCCTTGGAGACCATTGCGTCTAGTTTCAAGCAGCGTGCCTTCCGGAAGACAAGAATTCACTAACACACCCACAGGCTCACCGACATTTTCCCCCAGCACCTTTTGCTTGCGTCAAATAGAGGATTATGTCCATTCAAGCCCAATTCATCCCAGTTCCTTTCACTCTTCCGTCTCCATCCAAATACCATCAAGCGATTCCGCAGCCAACCCCGCCTAACTCCACTTCATATGAGCTGTTCCAATTTCATCTAGAACCTCAAAGTCATTATCTATACGAATGACCCTGTAGGCCACCATAACTTTCAGCCTATCTAAATAGTCCTCGTTGATCATCAAGGCGGCCGAACGTCTCCTTTCAACAAGCCTAATCTAGTCTGCTGATTGTGCATCGAATCAAGGTCCGTCCTACAAACATGTAGAGTTGCGAGGGAAAAGGATGCTACAGGAGTTTCGATCAAGAGCCTTGGCAAAATAGCTAGCGCAAACACTGTCCCGTATGTCTCTCCATTGCTATATCTACTCCGTGGTCTACTGTTTTTGCTATTGGAGAGAGACTCACAGGCGTTACATGTATCCGCACGTATGGGCTTGAAGACCACTTTATTGAAGTACTTCTAACGGCAATTGACAATATTAATAGCGCGTAATGCCTGAAATTTGCTAATTAGGGCTAGTTAGCTACCCGTCTTGATCTAATTGGTAACCTATTTGCCTTTACTATTGAAATCATGGTTGTTACATCTCGTTTTCGTATTAACCACGCTAACAGCGGTCTTATACTAAGTTATATCTTACCCATTGTCCCGATGCTTCAGTTTGCTATACGTTTGCTAGCTGAAGTTGAGAATAGTTTGAATGCTGTTGAGTATCTGTATTATTACAGTAACAAGCTGGAAGAAGAGGCGCCACTGCAGACTATTGACGTCCGTAAGTCTTAGCCTAAGAGAGCTGACCTTATTTTTGATAATGTCGAAATGCACTACCGGTCGAACCTTCTCCTTGTTTTTCAAGTATTTTCGGCGTATATCAAAGGTGGCGACCGTATTGGGATTATTCGCCTTACTTGCGCAGGAAAGAGTTCTATCATGAGTACTCTGTTCCGACTTGTGGAGATTTTTTTGGGATTTATTATGGTCGACTGTATTAATATTACCACTGTAGGTTGTATGGCTTGCGATCCCGGTTTACGGTTATTCCGCAAGACCCAACCCCTTCTTATGATACGATCCGCAGCAAACTCGACCCTTCCGACGAACATACTAGCTATGAACTTAGGTCAGCCCTCCACCAAGCTGGCCCTGTCCCTACAGATGCCGATAGGGAAGGCAGGAAGACGGATGAGATCCATCTTGAGCGCATTATTGAGGAAGACAGCTTAAACCTCTCCCTCGACCAGCAGCAGCTTATGACTCTTACACGTGCACTGGTATGGGGCTCGCAGATTATCGTGTGTAAAGAAGCGACCTTCTCGGTGGACATAGAAAAGGACGATAATATTCAGAAGGCGATGGCGGTCGACTTCCGAAGCAAGGCGCTGCTATGTATTGCACATCGACAACGTACGATCGTGCACTACGTCCGCATCTACGTCATGATTGCGGGAAGGATGGCTGAACTGGACACGCCACTGGAGTTGTGGAAGATGGGTGGTGTCTTTAAGAGTTTGTGTAACCGGAGCCGGATCTGCATGAAATATACTCAAGATACCCAGGAAGAGCTGCCGCAGCAATCCGGGCCCGCCGCTTCTTAAAAAAAAAATTCTAAAAAAAACATCTCTCCGTTTTTATTTCTAATTCAAGGGTCAGGGGGAAATCACCGTCTTGGTAAAAAGAAAGGGACTGCTGATTTTGAGCTTCTTTATTACTCAAGTTCTGGGTACAAGAGTAACGATCTATATTGACAAGACCATGATTGTATAGAGATGTCTCATTAGTTATTTATTTGTTTGATTACTGAATATACTTACATCATAGGTATATACTTATTATTCCTTTCCATTGTTAGATACAGCCCATATGGCCCATAGGCGCTCACATCATCATCGCTCCACATTATCTCTAGTATCTCACACAAACTAAATAAATGTTTCATGTCGAAGCCTGAATGTAGTAATGCATACATAAGATGTTTTTGCTGCTCCTCTTTGATCATACAGGAGCCGGCTATAATGCATGGCCACAGCAATATTGTCCTGCTTCTCATATTGTTCACTGAAGTGGCTAGAGCTAAGACGATGTCTACCTGAGCCTCAATTTGGGATTGTGTAATTGGGTCTGGTCGGCTTGATCCACAAAAAGAGGTCATAAGATATATATAGAGCCCGTGTCGGATAGCTTCTGCTGCCATTGTAATATCGGTAGTCTCATGTTGAGCCAAGGAGTCTGCACATGGCGGCATCGTCCAATTTGCAATGCGGTGTTCAATTGCTTCGTAGCATAACTGAAGTTCGGAACTAGGTATCCAGTCATCTCCAAGAATGCTCTCTCCTGCGAGATATTCTACGCCCAACTGGCTTATATAGGGAATAAGCTCATATAGTGAGTGGCAGCCGCCAAACATTGAGCCAAAAGTCGAGTATTTGCTTAACTCATCCAGCGAAGTAAGAAACGCGTCGTATGGTTGAGCAAGCTTTCCAATGCTTCGATAAGATGCGAGTGAGTTGACGATCGACAAGTAAGCGTAGAGTTCAAGGCTAAAACCCAGAGACTCTTGGTCAATATTGCTTCTTTGTGGTTGAGTGAGAAGTCGCCTAACCAGCTCTCGACTAGCACGCAAATGCTGGAGCATCATGCCGCTCTTATTACTAGATATGGCTTCGTAATGACAAGCAATGATAAGGATTAGCAAGAGCCTCGCTTGTTGCTGGCCATTCGCGGAGTCGAAGTTGAGCAATTCTCGCCGCAAGCCTGATATTGTATTTTGATAATGCAGCTCAGTAACACGTTGCATTTCAGGATCAACATTCCCCACGGAACCAGTATTCCAACGAGATTGTCTGCACTCTAAATGCGTGCCACTCAGAGCCAGTACCGTATGCATAAGAAGTTCATCTGTGTAAGCGATTGGAAGCACAACGGTGACGAATGGGCATTTGGTTAGAGGGGATGTGCAGAGCAGGCCGGCTGTGTATTCAAAATAGTGCCGAAGCAATGTAACGGATGCCTGTGTTAGGGTGCACGCTGTCCCTGGTCTTGCAAGATCACGAGTTAGAGGCTGGCGATGTAAGGCCGTCGATATTGGAGGAGATGTTCGAATCTCAGCTTGCTCAGTAGGTAAGTGCTGCACAGTTGATGCTCGACCACCCGAGTTGCTGCAGCTGTTCGGCTGGCTGGCCCCTCCAGAGAGATCGGGCCATTGACATTCAAGGCTGTTTCGACAACAAGCCCGGCATCTCGGCTTTACTTCGTCACACTTCTTCTTTCGCAGGCGGCAAGATAAGCATCCTGTCTTGAATCGTGGGTAGTTGGGTCGCAATTTGGAGTAATCATATGGCCGCTTTCTACGCTGCATATTTGGAGATGTTGGAGATTAGACGTTGAGTTTGGAAGTGAGCTGAAATTACCGCGGATTTGTTCATATCGGATTTGGGATCTTTCGGGGGCCGCGCCGCCCGCGGACCGCGAGCCAAAATAGCCGAACAGCTATCGCCTTCGCTATATCAAGATGCTAACACGTTACGCTACTGGGAGACTAAGGTCGAGGAACCGCCAAATTTACTGTGAACTGATGGCCCTCGGTAGGATGATGGATCATGTGGACCTGGCGATATTAGCCGACGCCAAGTAAGACACTACAAGCTGAGGGTTAGGCGCGGGGATGCTTGAATCAACAGATATTTTGGAAGCTACGGAAATCGGGGCAGAGTGATGTTAATAGTAAGAGAAATTCGTAAAACGGCTGCACTGTGTCACATAGTTTTGGACAAGGCGAGAAATATAGTCTCGCTCTGGAGCAAATTTGCGACTGCCGATTCACCTACCCTGGGCATTATCGCGGCTAGATAACGTTGAATCTTAGATTTTCTATCGCCTAGATTAATATCCCCGCAGCTATTATCACAAATTTGTAAACGGTGTAAGCGATGACAATGTCTATTGGAACATCGTGGTTTTAGAATTAATTTGACATGTCCTGCTATGTAATATTCGAGTATATATGAAAGAGCTAGAATCCGTAGTATCAAAGACCGATTAAAACAATCTAAGCATTGCAAGTAAATTCTTCTATTTTACATCGCACGGTTTGCCCCGAACCATTCTTTCTCCTCTGATCATCATGGCACCACGAGACATCCATCCGAGCTCCAATCTCGTGAATCCCACTGCTCTTCCTGATCCTCAGTGGTACTCTCATGGAATAAGCATAGAGGGTTCTGGGAGGACTATCCGCACGTCTGGACAGGTTGCGCAGCGAGGCGATGGCACTTGGCCACCATCTGTGGCAGAACAGATCCAACAAGCCATAGCCAACTTGGAGAAAGTTCTAAACGCCGCTGGCGCATTTCCTCGAGACATAGTCCATCTTCGCTTTTACGTCGTTGACTGGGATCTCTCTGCAGCCAATGACCTCGTTGCGCCAGTCTTGGCTCTCCTCAGAGATAAATATGGTTCTGTCAATAAACCCTTAACAACACTCATCCCTGTTTCCAAACTTGCATTTCCGGAAGCAAAGTTTGAGATTGAAGCAATCGCTAGTGCTGGCAATGCTTCTCGTCCATGGATTGCAGATAGAGACATGATTCAGAAGCTCTCTAGCGGAGCAATTTCTGTTCCCACAGTTGAGACCGACGTCGTCGTTGTTGGTGGTGGCTTTTCAGGCATTATGGCTGCATATGAGTTGAACCAAGCTGGATACTCAGTCACTGTTTTGGAAGCAAAACATCGTATCGGAGGCCGCAGTCGAACTCAACGACTCAGAACTAATCCGAACGCAATTGTTGAGCTTGGTGCAACATGGATCAATAAGAAGACACAGCCCACCATATATGCCCTGGCACAGAAGTTTGGGCTTGAAACTGAAGCTCAGTACACCGAGGGCGATCAGATTTATCAAGGTTACGACGGGAGGATCTACAGATGCAATATGGATCAGGCTCATAATGTAAGATTGTGTTGAATCCCCCTTCTTTATTGCTTCTTGCCATCTTCTGTCCATCAAGCTAAGATGATCCATGATATAGGAAAATACTCCTCATGTGCAAAAGTTTACCCTTCTCGTGGCTGAAGCCGCCGAGAAGTGTAATATCCGCATCTTTGACGAGTTTCCAGAAGAGGAGGATGTTACAATGGCGGAATGGGTAGCCCAAAAGGGCCTCGCGGACAACCCTGCCGTTAATGCTACTTGTCGATTTCTGTGCTCCGCGGTTGTTGGCCGTGAGCCAGAGGATATTGGAGCACACTACTTCTTGGATTATATCAAATCTTGCTATGGATACATGAGTGTCGTAAGCGAAGGTGACGAAGGCGCTCAATCACTCAAAATTAAGACTGGTGAGTGTTCTGGCTTAATTTCGTTGGTTGGATACTAATAGGCTTTGGTTAGGTACATCATCTATAGTCGATGCTCTGGCAAATACACTACCTTCTGGTTCTGTGATGCTTCACAGCCCAGTTGACAGCATCTCTCAGTATGCCAAGAATGAGGTTCACGTCACGACCAGCAGCGGCACAACTTACAAAGCCAAAAAAGTCATCATTGCCATCCCAACAAACACATATACAAATATTCAGTTTACTCCGCCGTTGCCATCTACAAAGAAAGCTCTCGTTACCAGAACAAAGCCAGGTGTTTATGCAAAGGCCATCTTGACATACTCCTCACCGTGGTGGCGAGAAGCAGGTCTTGTGGGCAAGTTTGAATCAGTCATTGGCCCCATTTGTTTCAGCTGGGATATCAGTGACCTCTCTAAGAAGCAATATAGCCTGGCAATTTTTGTTGCCGGAAGGGTCGCCACCGAGTGGCATAAGTTGGATGAATTGGCGCGCGAAGAAGCTATCATTGACCATCTGGCGACGCTTGTGGGCGAGAATTCTTCTCTTGCAGCAAAGGCCCGCAATATTGTAGAGTTCAATATGGTAGAGTGGACAAAGGAAGAATATATCGGTGGCGCGCCGACTAGTGTTTTAGGTCCTGGGATGCTTAGGAAGTTTGGGACGGTGCTCAGGGAGCCCATGGGGAATATTCATTTCGGTGGTGGAGAGACGGCATTTGAGTGGAAGGGCTATATGGAGGGTGCTATCACAGCTGGACAACGGGCTGCCAAAGAGGTGGCTAATGAATTAACAACCCAGGCCCAGCTCTAAACACTAGGTTATATGTTCCGTGGAGACCCCATTTAGCAAAACGAGGGATTTTATAGGACGTCATTCATACTCGTTCGATACTTATACTGAGATGACCTTTGAAGTTAGTGACGCGCAAGCATCGGCTAAATAGAAAATCGTATTATCATCTGGTAAATAACACCTGTTGGTCGAAAGGACTGGGGTACAACATGTCATTGGAGCATTTGGTATAGAGTACACATCGGGTAGCATTATGCCGTTTGTCTATTCCAAATAATGCTTTAATGTATTTGGAGGAGTACCTCGATAAAATGATAAGTTACAACAATATGTCTTATTTATCCTCTTTTGCGGCCGTCTTACTCCTATTCAGGTATGGAAGGTGACTCGTGGGCCTCGGTAGTGGCGTTTTGCATAGAGATACCAATTTGCAGAACTGAGTAAAAAGACAACAAAGATTATAACACAGTTATAGTCTTGTAGATGTTAGTTTTTTTCTCTTTTTTAACTTTTCTTAGACCATGCACTCTGTATTGTGGGAAAGCTTACTCATTGTGTTAGCCGACACCGGTAGAAACGGTGGAAGAAAAATAAAGGCCATCGATGTCGAGATTACGACTATTACCCAAATGTTCACGAACCAACCAATCCACCCTTGGAGGCGGAAAGTTCGATCCCGAGGTAAATAATCTTCAGATCTCTGGCGGTAGATAAGAAGTAAAGTTGGCATCAAGAAAGACCATTGTTGGAGCACGACGCAGGAGCCCAATATTGCGTCGAAAGCTATCCGCCATATAAAAACTGTCAGCAATTCGGATACGCATTGTGAATATTATGAGCATTGTCCCCATACCGGTAGATGACGCCAAATATATGCATCCACAGAAGGCCAGTGACGCCGCGTTAAACAAGAGTGATGCAACAGGCACGCCAAGTACGGGATTCACTTTCTGAAGGATGCTGGAAAACACAAGCGCATTGTCTTTTGCCAATGCCCATGTTAACCTGGAAGCCGTTTGGAGCACCGCATTTAGAATAAAGAACGTCATAACAATACTCAAAATGAGAATGGCGACTGCTCCACTATCAGAACGGAGTGCTTGTCGATTTAGCTCGAACGGCAGGAATCTATTTTCCTCTCAGTACAATAACTTATTGCTCATATATGACAAAAGAACAAACCCGTTAAAGTTACGAATAGATGCTAGATCCACGATGCTGTATAACAGTGCGATGAGATACGCAAATGCTGTCACAAAGCCGATGATGACTGCGCTTAAACAAGCACGCGGGACGGCCATTCGTGGGTTGGATACTTCCTCTGCAAGATGTAAAGAAGCATCAAGACCTGAATAAATGAAGCATGGAGTAAGAAGACTAGCAATGAAGCACACCGCATCAGGCCAACCTGTCTGATTGATGAATGTAGTCCACACGAAACCAGAAGGTGCCTTTGGTGAGGATCGGATAAGAATAGCGAAGAATGATCCAACGAATACAAAGATGCAAAGAAAGACTAATTAACATTATTGAGATGATCAAATTAATAGGGTATCAAAAACATTGTCGGCATAGAGATAGACTTACATCCAAGATAATGCGTAAGTGGCAGCTTTTTCAGGGCCACTAGATTATACAGCAATATAATCAAGCAAAAGGCCTCATAAAAGAGAAACTGGTGCCACGGTTGCGAGACAAATTTTGGATGGTAAAACATGATCAACGTAATGAGCTGCTCACTGAAAATCATGTTAATAGCTGCACCAATAGCAATCCAAGAAAAATTTGTAATCAAGCCACAAGCATATGACAAACTTCTGGAAAGCTTTCTTGGGGCAAGTATAGAAACGAAGTGATACTGCCCTCCTGCGGCAGGATATACACATGCCAACTCTGCCATTGTCAGAGCTATGCAGCCATACAGGCTAGAGCTTATAAGAAGCCCGTAAACTAAAGAAACAGGACCTCCCTGAGAGAGAGCGACATCCATGCTCCCAGCGAGGCCGGCCCAGCTATTGCAAACATTGAAAGCAATCGCAATCAAAGCCCATGGGCCGAGATTCTTTCTCATTTCAACTGTTTCGCCATTTTGAATGCTCCAATGGGATTCAGAGTGTTGGAGGGACGTATCTGCAGCGATACCATCGGTGCTTGAGATATCTAAATGAATCATCAGAGCTGAAGTACGTTAATAAAAGCATGTCGTAGGAAAACCTACGCTGTTTCGAGTCTAATGGCATTGTTGCGGTTTCGCTGTGGTTTGCTTGTAGCTTGTTTTTTTCCCAGTATAATTAAGTTGTGGAATGGAGGGATAAAGAGAAATAGAGATGCGTTTCGCTGGCTTGCGGTTTCCAGATAAGAAGAGAGATGGTATGAATCACGATAGGATACTTTGGGGAGAAGAAGGCAGAAGAGATGATATATTAGCGAATTCAATAATCTATCTTATTGCTCCATGCCTGGCTCCTCATTTGCCTTCGCACTGAAAAACGAGCCGGTAAATATGACGGTAAAAATCTTGTCCTATTTGATATAGAGCATCATTCTAGAATTCCACATATGATGTAAAACAACACCTACCTAAGATACCACATCTTTAAGTATCGTAAATACATGTAGTAATGTGATAGATCATAACAAATATGCTGCAAACTCACATGTTTATTCAGAGATTTCTTCTACATAGTTCACTCACACTGTGCCCCGCCATTCCAGAGCTCCCGTATCGTTGAATCTATCCAACTGGCAAGTGGCTCTCCAGCTTCTCCCCACACTTCCCCGCGTTACGGCGGCGTCGGCTTTATGGAAACTAAGGAAGCTAGTGATTGTTGGGTAACTGTAGTCGTGCGAGCTAAATATTAGGGATGTTTGGGTGGTAGTATTTTTGGCGGCTAGATTAACAATGCCGAAACTAGTGGAACGGCAGCGCGGCAAGATAAGATAAGTCGTCATAGGAATCGTCGTGCGGATGCCATTACCAAGCCACTCCTTGAGCATACGAATATGATGAGCGTTTCGGACTCCGTAAGCTCCATATTCCCGCAAGACAACCCCAAAATTTGTCTTGTGGAGATGATCCACGCATGCCTCGGCTACCATCATGGGAAATGAGGGCTGAGTTCAAGGAATGTACCATACGAATATACATCATCCAAGGTATATAGGAAGCAAGCCAGACCATGAACCGATCCTGAACTTGCAGTACAATTCAAGCTTCAAAATTCAACTTTTTTGTCTTTTAGAACACCTTCAATACTCATATAATGCTTGCACCGTCAAAACCCCGTGGATATGGATCCTCAGGCAGTACGTTTTATCCCATGGTTATACTAGGGGCCGGTATGGGAGGCATTGGTATGGCTTGCCAGTTGAAAAAAAAGATTGGCTTTGATCAATTTCATATTTTTGAGCGCCAGTCCGGTATTGGAGGGACATGGTGGATAAACAGATACCCCGGTGTTGCATGTGACATGTAAGTCTATCCTTGGCTAAAGTTCTTGATGGTGATTAATGTTATCTATTGTATAGCCCAGCCATATTCTATTCATTTTCATTTTATCAGAATCCCAACTGGTCGTCATTCTTTCCCAGCGGAGAAGAAATACTGCGATATCAGCAGTCCGTTGTCGAAAAATTTCAGCTTATTGACAAGATACAGCTAAATTCTGACGTTGTCCATTGTCAGTGGGATGACTTTAAGAATGAATGGAAAATTACCGTCCGCCATTTGGTTCCTGGTATGGGTGATCTCTCTGCCGCGGAACGACAAAATTTGGAAAACCTCAAAGGTCCCGATGCGGTCTATGTCTCGTCAGAGATCGTACGATGTAAAGTACTTGTGAGTGCGGTTGGGGGTCTGGTAGAGCCGCGGGGCTGGCCGTCGGATGTTTCGGGCCGTGACGAGTTTCAGGGTGAAGTTTTTCATTCAGCTAGATGGAATGAGAAAGTTAATCTCGTTGGAAAGAACGTTCTCGTGGTGGGTACAGGTTGCAGCGCGGCTCAGATTGTTCCAAAACTTCTTACTGAAAAGGGTGCCAAAAGAGTGACCCAAGTAATGCGAGAGGCACCTTGGGTTGTTCCAAGATTAACACCACCATTTGGAGAAGAGGGTTGGAGCAAATTTGCGCCAAAAGTATTCAGGACAGTCCCAGGTTTGATGGATTTTATTCGGAAGATTGTGGCTATTCAAATTGATGCCACTTTTACTTATTTCGGGGCATCAGAATCTAGCCAACGAGCACGGAAGAAGTTACGAGAGGATCTACTTGCTCACCTTCATAACACGGCTCCAAAGAAGGTGATTGTTTCCATGGAAACAGATGGCTCAATCCGATTGGCGCTAATGCATTTACTTCTACAGTACCACCAACTTCTCACTCCCAATTACGATGTCGGCTGTAAGCGTCGAATATTCGACACCGATTGGTTCCCAAGTCTAGCTGATCCTCGCCTTGAGCTCACTACACTGGGACTCAAAAGCGTAAAAAGCACTACTGCGATCCTGGCGCCATCTCGGAAGACACATCCATCAGAAGCTCAGATGGATGAAAAAAAAATACCCTGTGACATCATTATCCTTGCCAACGGCTTCGAAGTAAGCAGCTGGTTCCATCCGCTAATGGTTGTCGGTATAAACGGAGAAAGTCTGAATTCTGTCTTTGACAAGAGAGGAGGACCTCAGATGTACAAGGGAACTGCATTAGATGGGTTCCCAAACTTTTTTGCGTTGTTTGGCCCTAATTCCTTCAGCGGACATTCCAGCGTCATCTTGGGCCTGGAGAACCAGATCACCCATGCCATTCAGCTTATCCGCCCACTATTACAAAACGATATATCCATGATTAATTTAAAAACAGAGGCGGCGTTATCTTACAACTACGGAATACAAGCCGCCTTGAAGAACATGGTCTGGAATAGCGGCGGTTGTTCAAGTTGGTACCTATCCAGCAATGGTCACAATTCAGTGAATTATCCGTGAGTTGACAGCCCTACATGGTTCTAATAGACTAATAGCTGACACATATTGAATAGGTATAGCATGCTGTGGCAAAGCTGGACATGTCTGTATCCTACATGGTCCCACTGGAATATATCATGGACTTCCCAAGGCCGTAGAAAAAGAATTTCTCAAATATTCCGACGGCTTGCTATATTAATTATAGTTATGTACTTTTTTTCTAATTCACAGGGCTTAAAATTTCTTGCGACCTTGGGGATTAATAAAAATTGGAAGAGTTATCCATAAGAAGTTAAAAAAATGAATAGGCCAACTAATTGCTTTGTATTCCTTCATCCTACTTCGTATTTTCATTATAATTCTAACAATCTTGTCATATACCAAGTCAAATATATATATATATATATGTAGTCCCATACAACGACAAACAGCAGGGCAAGAGAGTAGCCACAGGTTCGACTGGTACGGCTCATAGTGCCCCATGAATACAACGGTGAGGATAACCATAGCGAACACATACAGGGCCTGGCCGCTTGCCGGGTCAGTTCTGCCTAGGCACAGAAGCGGCCGAACATGATATGACCCGATGTTGCTGGGCCAGATGATGTAGAGTTTGATCTTGTGGAGGAGAAGGTTCACTAACCGTAGGTAGCCATGTAGTGAGTAGGGGGATGCTGAAGCCCACTAAGAAGAGAACGGGTCTGTCCCGCATTTGTAGTAACTTCCAACAACTAGTAAGTAGCAAGATTAATAAAAGAAACATAACCTCATATATATATTTCCCACTAGAAACTCCTCGCGGCCCGCCATGAACAGCGTGCTGTATTAGCCCCGTTTATTAGTCTTGTTGGCAAGTATAGTCGACGTGAGGCTATCCTTAGCTGTAGTAGCCTGAATTGGTGGATCATAGTGTTTCATTTGGACCTCCTGGTAAGATCATTGAGGCGGCTTAAAGGTATCGGATGGGCCCCTCTTATATTCGATATACATTGGCAATATAATACAACATTATCAGCCTGTGCCTACTCTCTCTCTTCCAATTTAACGAATTATACGATGAACCACTCTAATTTCCAGTATTGTAATCCAGGGTTCGCTGCTAAAATGAAACAGGAGCAAAGGATTGTTCGTGCATGGTTGAGGACACCAATGCCATTCTATCGAACCGACTGCTTGATATGGCATCACATGCAACATGTAGGATCATCCCACGCCAAGTCGAAATGCGCTAACAGCCGATCGAGTTCGTCAGCGCTATAATGGCGCAACTCTAGCTTCCCCCGCCGCAACTACGAGTACACCTAACGATTCTCGAAGTATCCGCACTTTGCCTGTCTACAGCAAGTAGGGTACTGATGGAACAGCTGGCGGTGTGTTCTTACTCCCAGGTAGTGGACAGATAGCTGGACTGCATGTGCTATCAGGTCCACTGTGGGCAATGTAACAGTGGCGGTGTCACCTGTCCCGAAAATACAAAGACGATGCATCTCTTGTTTGCAAAGATACCCAGGACGCCAAATCTGCTGCGGCTTTTCTCGACTTGAACCTGTTCATTCCCTCTCAGCACTTTGCCACACATTGCAACAAAACCAACCATGACCGCTACCGCCAAGCTGAACCTGGCCGCGCTGCATTTGCACGATCAGCCTAGACTGGAGGATCTCTCTCCAGCAATCTGGGCCATTATATTCTCCCTGCTCGACTCGGCGCAAACAGTCGCACGCATTGCGTCGACATGCAAGAAGCTTCACACTGTGGCTCAGGCGCAGGGCTGGCCTTGTTTTGTCAGGAGCCGGTTTGCAAGCCTCGAACTTCCAAAGGGACTCAGCGATAAGGAATGGGCTGAGTTGGCCAAGAAGCTGACCTCTCAATCGCGCGCCTGGGACCGCCGCGCTTTTTCCATCACGTCAGTAGTGCCTCCCGTGCAACCCGGCGGAGACAGTAGACGTGGCCAGCCTGACCAAGGACGGGGACGAGGACGCGGGCGAGGACGTGGGCGAGGACGCGGGCGAGGTCGCGGTGGCGGTGGTCACTCGAGGATGCAGACGTTCCCGGCACACGTCGTTGTCGACGCGAGCTCCAAGGTTCATGGGCAAAATGAAGAGGAGACAGTTGCTTGGGGCCTCGGCGAGGATATCATCATTCGATCGCGAAAGTTAAAGAACGCTACCCTTCAAGGTGAAACATGGATCTCGCTGCCAGGAGCCGAGGCTGGATTTAGGAGTGGCGACGACGATGTGACGGCTGTTTCGATTCTGCCCGACACTGCGCCCCAGCCTGGGCTCCTTGTTGGCCGAGCGAGCGGTTATTTACAACTAACGTCGACAGAACGCAACGACGTGGGACGGCTCCTTGCTTGGTTCCATCCGATAAATACGGGGGTAGACCAACACAACATACAGCACGTTGAAGTCAATAAATCACAAGATGCCATGGTCGTTACCACCAAGGAAAACGTCTTATTCTACCCTTTAGTACCTAATAAATGGCCAGCTGTGGATATAGCTAATGGTACGCCGGATATTGTCGTTCAGCCTACAGAAGCCTTTAGCGTTAGGAATATGCCTGACTCTCAGGACTTTAGATTCTTGCGCGAGGCAAAGTATATGGGCAACGGAGATATCGTCTTGTGCATGGCTGCCAGCACAGAGCCCCTGCGCTTTCTGACAAGGACACCCTCGGGCACGGTGTTGATCAACGCGGCCAAATTGCAGCCCTCGCAACGCTGCACCGAGGCGCATATCTATGACGGCAAGCATCCGCAAACTGCTCGGAGCGTGCTGCCGGTGAACACAAATTCAATTATTGGTGGCTCTGGCAACACCGTCTTAAGCTCCTATGATGATGGAACCGTCCGGCTGCAGGATCTTCGGAGCCATTCCCCCATTGCCGCAATCTTCCAAGATCATTTTGAGATGACAGCCCCCCTCGGCCCTCTTCTGTCGTATGGAATGGATAGATTTATTGTTGGAAGCGCCCGCCTGCCTATTCTGAAAATATTTGACATGCGATGGACAAGGCCCTATTCCTACATAGACGCCCTCAATTGCAGCAAAACCGAGCTCGGTCCAACACCAAAGACGCTTACTGGAATCCCAGCCCCAAGGTCTTCCGATTACGCAAAGTGCTGCCACCTCTCGGGATACCAGTGTAACCTTCACTCCCTAGCTCGGACCGACTTTTACAGGCCAAACTGCAACTTATACCTCCCCGTCGTGTATCCCGCGGTGACGCCGCTGTATTCGCTTGCCAAATCGTCCGACACTGCGTCGAACGTCTACGCGGGCGTAACCGGCGAGCTATTAAAAATAAGCTTAAGAGATACTGCAGTTGATGAGCGGGAGGATTTCTGCATGGAGCGGATGGGGGACAAGAATCGCTGCGGCTATACCTTTCACAGGAGCCTAGCCAACCTGGTGGAAACGGGCGATGGAATTGCGCTGAGCGACATTTCCAAAAGCAAACGCCTTCCGCTTCTTTTCAAGCAGAATCCTGAGCTGTTGTCTGCCGCTGATACAGGGGAGCTCCGCCGGCTCGACCACGCTTTGAGGTAGAACGGGGGCGGGCTGAGGCAGGCCATGATGCATTGAAACTGAGTATTCAAGCGGGAGACTAGGTATAAAATACAAGTAGGCCATTACGTTTGCTTTTTATGTTGCTTGCATTCTGTGACATACCTTACTGGACACGGATAGCCGCTCTGATCTCGTGATGATACGGCAGAACTGTAAAATGCGGATACAAGGGCATTCTGCCATAGCTTGGAGATAAACAAGAGAAAATCTCTATTTGATAGCGTTAAATAGCTTTGGGAAAGATCAAACAGAATTACCATAAGCAATTAAGTACTATTCTATAGCATCATCTATACGTAATTGAAAGGACGAGTTGTGCCCCATCTGCGCGTGGTGTGGATTTTTTCGGTAGGAACACACTCAACCCATCTACTGTTGATCGTCCCATAGCTGTCTCCATCGACCGTCTTCCTGCGCGAGCAAGTCACTCGGTTTGCCCTGTTCAACGATTTGTCCCTGCTCCATGACAAGGATCCAGTCAAATTCCAGAAGCGTACGCAGGCGATGGGCAACGGCAATTACAGTGCAGCCGCTAAACTTCTCGTGCACCAATTTCACAATCTTATCCTCCGTCTCTCGATCGACGGCGGAAGTTGCTTCATCAAGCATCAGAAACTTGGACCGGCTCATCAATGCTCGTGCAATGCATAAAAGCTGCTTTTGTCCGGCCGAGAGTTTGTCGGTTTCTAGCGCTGCATCCAAGGCCTCAGGAGCCTGGCAAAGATGCCCCAGATCAACGTCCGTCAGGGCAGACGTGATCTCTGCATCGGAATGCTCGCCGAAAGGATCTAGATTGAACCGCAAAGAGCCTTCTAAGAGCACTGGATCTTGCGGCAAGACGGCAATATTTCGTCGGATTGTATCTCGAGGCATTGAGCTCAAGTCCTGCCCGTCGATAGTTATGGATCCGCCAACAATGTCGTTCATCCGCAGAATGCTCAGTATCAAAGAGCTCTTTCCACTATCTCAGTGTTAGCCAGATTGTAAATACTATAGAACTGTTTCTTTTATGTGTTTATGCTTTGAATTGTCAATGTAGGGACAGAGATGAGACCCCTTCTTACCTTCCTGTGCGACCGCAAACACCGATTTGCATTCCGGGCGTAACTTCTAGATTGATATCTCGCAAAACAGCTGTAGCATCGGCGCTAAGTCAAGCATATTAGTTCTCGCTGTACGATGGTGGGCGGGGAGGAATATCTCATCTCACCTGTACTTCACGGTGAGACCTTTAAATGCCAATTGCCCCTTCGATGGCCATTCCCCATCTGGAACATTATCCTCCCCCGGGAGATGCTCCGATGGAGTGTCGTTGAGGAAGCTCTTCAGTCTCATCAACGCTCCAACAGAGGTTTCCATCTCTGTCCACGATTGAATGACGTAAGACAGAGTTTGGCTGATGGTTGAGATGTTCGTCAGGGCCAATCCAAGCGTGCCAGCAGAGAATGCGCTCTGTAGCTCCATAGCAAGTGACATAGTAAGTATCATTGTGATGGCGACAATCAGGTTCAACATCACATTTAGCCATACTTGAATACTAAACATAAGGTAATACGGCTTCTGAGCTTCTGAGAGGAATCCGCGATTCAGGTCTCGGAAATAATCCTGCCAGCCGAAAGCTCGGACGGTGGCAATGCCCTGCAACGTCTCCAAGAAATTTGTGTAAAGCGCAGACTTGGACTCCAGATCAAGGAGCCTCATCTGTCTGGATGTCCGGAGGTAAAACTTCTGCAGAATGTACAGAACGGCCAAGAGTATGGGGAAGGATATCGCCGTATATTTGGACGTTACCCCGATGACAATGATCGTTGCAATCGTTAGAAATACTCCATCAAGAGTTTGCACCATTGCTGCAGGCAGTCTGGAGTCGAGCAAGGACATGTCTTGGCTAAAGCGATTCACCGTGACACCGGTATCTGTGGTAACGAAGAATGAAAGAGGAGCTGACATGACTTTATCCAGTAGCAATTTATGCAACTTGATCGATGTTACAGGTACCGCTTCAATCAGACTTGTCCATAAGAGCAATGTGTGAAAAAGAACGGCGGCAACGCCCAGTGCTGCATAAACACCGAGATATTTAGCCTGGTGCGCGCCTGGGTGCTTTAATTCAGAGTCAGACCACCATGACAGCCACACACTGGGAAATGTGGCCATGAACGCGAAGCCGATGGCAGAGACCAGAACTGATGTAGCAAGCTTCCAGCCCATGGCTTTGAGGTAATAGAGATATAGACTCAGATCTCCCTGCTGTCGCGCACTGTCATTATCATCCTGCGGCGTAGGCTTAGCCGAGACTGATGCTGACGCCTCAGCTCCCTCGCCGTCTTCTCGCGTTGCTGGATGCGTGGAATTTAGGCTCTCAGCGCCGTTTTCCATCTGGGCCGGAGGGTCAGCAATCTCGGAAAGGCTGCCATCCTGGTTTAGAGACCAAATCCGATCCATCAGATGCATAAAGTGCGCTATAAAGTAGGTTAGTCTCCAAATTCTATAATACAGGGCTCCGTTTGGCACATACTCTTGTGGGTGGAGAGCAAAACAGACATATTGTACGCACGGCAGAGGCCATCAGCTCCCAAAACGCGTTGAACAACGGCCAGCTCCGTGGTCGCATCGAGACCGCTCGTGATGTCGTCTAGAAGAATCAACTGTGGCCTTGCGTAGAGGGCCCTGGCAAGGCCGACGCGCTGCTTCTGGCCGCCGCTCAGCATGATTCCGCCGGCGCCAACAGCAGCCTCATCTCCTTCCGCAAAGCCAGCCAAATCTGGCTCAAGAGCGCAAGCATGGATTACTTCTTTATACCAGCCAGCGTTGAACTCTGAAGGGCCGAGGATGATCTTCCGGATAGACATGTTGGGCAGCCAGGTCTCTTGGGCGCAATAGCTAGATCTCAAGTGTGGGTGTCGATCCATTGACCCATGTACCAATGTCATTTCACCGAGCATTGCCAGAAGAAGTGCACTCTTACCACATCCTACTGGCCCGGTGACCATGATCTGGCTTGCTCGAGGCACCGAAGCCGAAAGATCACGCAGAACAGCATCACCCTCGTCATCGAAGCTGAAAGTGCCATCTCGTATTGAGATGAGATGTTTTAATGAAGATAGGTCATCAAGCTCCACGCTTTGAAATCCCGATTTGCTATCCGCGCTGTGTTCCAAGGACGCTGGCTCTGCTTTTCTCGGTTGGCCGTGCGACAACAGATACCTCTCGATGCGAGCGAAGCAGCCTAGCGAACCAAGTATCATGGGAAGAACGAACATCAGTTGCATGAGTGGCTGCGCTACAAGCGTGAGAAGAGCCAGGGAGGAGAACACAGTAGCCGGGTCAACGGTGTTTCCGAACCGCGTATGTCGGAGCAAAGAGTACATCACGAACGCGCCAACAGGGGCAATGGAGCGAGATATTGTGCCAAACACGTTGGCAGCCACCAGAATCCTTCTAAATGGCAGTGATTTGTGAAGCTCTGTCACACGGGCGTTGTGAATGGTGGACGTGTAGTTGCTAGTTAGGCCAGACATCCGGATTCCCTTCATGTTGCCGAGCATGGATGCAGTGGTAGCGACTCGAGCTTGAATGGCACCCACCCAGGCTATTTGATACTTTGGTGCGAATATGGATAATCCAAAGGCAGAAGCAGTGCATGCAATAACCACAACAACGGGCGCGAGGGCAGCCAGGCTGATTTCCTCCACAAGGATATATATGGCTAGAGCGATCTCAATCGGAGACGCCCATACAACGTCGAGATTCTCCAGTCCAGAGGCAATCTGATCAATGTCCGTACTCATAAGTGTGATGGCGGCCTTGTCGGTGGCTACAGTTAGGCGCACTTCGAGAGTTGTTTCGTAGATCAAGCTCACAAGCGCAGACCGTATCATGGTCATGCATCGGTAGGTTTGACGTTTGTAGAGCCCGGTGCTTAATGCGATGCCAAGGTACACCAATACTGTCGCGCCAATCATGCCATGACCGGCGTTTTGTCTGTCTTGACTTTGGTTCTCCGCCAAAAGTGACACTGCTCGGTAGATGAGAAGAGGTTGGGCAATATTGAAGCCAATGAGGAAGATCCTGGGCAAGAAAATTGGCAGAAACTGCTTCAAGAAGAAGGCAATGGTAGTTTTAAACAAGGCATGGCTAGTGTTTTTGTTTCTCTTTGCCCAAGCAGATCCAAAATCCGAAGGGTTGGCTGAACTTGGCAGCAACTGTGGATCAAGCGGCATCAAATCCTCCTGACGAAGTATGGAACCCGATCCGCGGAGGAGGAGTTTATTCAGCCACCAGAACACGCTGCGGTTAAAGATGCTACCAAGGGCTTCTGGGGAGTAGCTTCGGTAGACCTCTTTGAGGAGCGACCGTTTCTCTACCGACTCAAGCAGCAACATGCAGAACCTAAAGGCAACTGCTGCGGTAAAAGTTGCCGGCAGAGGTGATCCGTCATGGCGCAACCACAGGGTTCGCGCCTGAGAGACGTCAAACAATGTGGCGAGTGCAAGGTAGGAACAGAGCAGAGTCGAAGGACGTATTGAGCGGTGGTGATCCAGGTAAGATAGTATGGCTGAGGGCAGCAGGGTCACAAGAGAGATTACGGATGCTGCAATGGAAATTTTGGTAAAAGCCCTGTCCGAAACGGCATACTGAATGATGAGGGCTATCTGTGTCGCTCCGAAGCCGAGAAATACCAACTGAAGCAACAAAAATCAGCAAAGATTTCAACAGAAATGCGACGACAGCCTACCATCTTGCCGCATAATAAAATATCGAGAGGCTGCCTCAGCAGCGTCGGTCGCTTCCAGACAAGGAAACATCGCGACAGAGCCAGCAGCAAGAAAACAAGAGACGGCAGAATTGATAAAATCGACTGCTCAAACAGCAAGGTGAAATCGAAGTCCTCGCGACAGCCATGGACTCGTGGCCCGAATGCATTGTCGGCTGAAGGCACACATTGCTGAGAAGGCGCCATGATGGTGCGGATCCTACAGTTGGAAAACGCGATGCCGAATTCCCCTCAACCTGAACAGCAGTAGAACAGATACCTAGCATGGACATGGTTTATCACTGACCCGAAAATGACTCAGCAAGGTGGCTATCACCACCCCCCTCCCCCCCGATCTGCAATTTCGCAGAAACACGACAGGGGGCCATAAATGGAATAGTCTGTCTCACCTTGATCCTGAGCCAGCCGCCTGCGCTAGGTTAGCCTTGGTGAGCCAGAAGATGGTTCCCGGTTGTATTCGTACGAGTCTTGGTACTCGGAGGAGGCGAGGAGACCCCCACATGTGAAGGATACTGCAGTTGTCAGTGGGCATAAAAGCGGTGTCACGGTGTAATAAAAGAATCAATCGCTATAGTGAAAGCTATCCTGAGCGCTTGGTCAATCGTTTACCTTTCTGTGCAGTCGCCTTCGCTGATGGTGACTCCATCGCCACAACTGCAACAATGCTGCTTGGCGTCTATGCCCTCCTGTTCGTCCTCCTCATTGTTTACATAGCAAACAAGGTCTACCTTTCACCGCTATCTAAAATCCCCGCCTCGCATTGGTCTGCCAGATTCAGTCCTATCTGGTCTCTCTGGGTACGGTACCGAGGAACCGAGTTGTCTGAACTTGTCAAAGCCCACAGAAAGCACGGCCCAATAGTTCAGGTTGGCCCCCAAGATATCAGTATAAGTTCATATCAGGATGGAATACGGAAAGTCTATGATGCAGGATTCGGGAAACCATCCTCGTTTTACTCATTCTTCAACTACTACGGGTTAGTTTAAGCCACTTTACTTTCATCGATGGTTTAACTCACAACCCGGTATACTTACCGTTCGAGCAGGAGCCTAAATGCATTTACCAGCTTGGATGGTAGAGCTCATGGGTTGCGCCGACGTCGTTCAGCTGCGTTATACTCTAAAGTCGCTCTCCTAGAGTCCCATCAGATGCATAACATCAGCATCAAAATCATGTACACTCACTTGTATCCCCTTTTGAATAGCGCCGCTGCATCAGGTGCCCAAGCCGACGCCCTAGACATCAGTTACCGCCTATGCTCTGACTATATCAGTTCATTCCTGCTAGGCTACGGTAATGGAACGGCCTACCTGTCCAAAGAACAAAGTTTCATTGACGAGTGGCGGTTTCACTATGATAATTATTCATGTAATGAATGCTTCTTTCCGCAGGAAATTCCATTGCTGTACAACCTATTGAAAACTGTAGGCATCGATCTGCTTCCCCGTTCATACTGGGCATCGAAAAAATTCCTTGAAACCTGGCTACGAAATATGGAATCAAAAGCAGACAAAACTATACTTCAGAGGGAAGAGATGGGGAAGCCAATCCCGCCGGAAAATCAACCAGTTGTCTACGAGGCCATTAAGTTGGCTGTCGAGAAAGACTCTCCACACTTAGACGAACAAGCCAAGCAGGCGGAAATTGGGAGCGAGATGTTCGATCATATTTGTATGTTCTCAGGCCATGACAAAGATGAACCGATCACTAACACACTTTGTTGCTCTCATGTAGCGGCTTCTCGTGAGGTTCTGGGTATGTAACATCAACAGTCTCTCTATCCGTCCGGGGAAGTCGAATGCTTACGATGGAGAACCGATATAGGTCTCGTCCTCAGTTATACCTTTTGGTATCTGGCTCAAAATCCACACGCGCAACGTCGAATTCGCGAAGAAATCATTGAAGCAGGAATTGACTTGACAAGTGCTCCAAAACTGGCAGACTATTCGACTAACCTGTCCAATGCACTACCCGTGGCCTTGGGAAAACTCGAATTCCTTGAAGCCGTCATTCATGAGTCTCTACGGATGCGCCCCACTAGCACTCCGCTGCCTCGTATTACACCCTCGGACCGAGCTGTCTCTATTGCAGGAATAGATAATATTCCTCCAAACACCAGAGTGAACGCATTCCAGTGGTTCGTACACCGTGATCCGAACAAGTGGGATAGAGTGGAGGAGTGGATTCCAGAGCGATGGCTCGGCCGTGAACACGTTAGCAAGAAGGCCGGGAGAGAGGATGTATTGTGGGCTTTAGCAAGCGGACCGAGGATATGCCTCGGATCAAACTGGACCTACTATGGTGAGTACATTATCTCTCTGGCCTTTTTATTAGTAGCATGCGCAGTGCTTACCAGATTACTACACCCGGAACAGCCATGAGGTATATCCTTGCCGTCACCTGTTTCAATTTTGAATTTGAGGCCCTGAGTGGAAAACCTGACAACTGCTGGCCGGGCTCTTCACAAGACCTGTTACCAATCAAGATCAAAAGCTTGATGACAAGCCAAAAGGAGGACGTAAAAAAGATTTAGCATAGATTAAGAGACGGGCACACTGCAACCGATAATAATTCTATAATATAGTAACCGTCTCTGTCGCTTCTTCTTCTTCTTCTTCTTCTTCTTCTTCTTCTTCTTCTTCTTCTTCTTCTTCTTCTTCTTCTTCTTCTTCTTCTTCTTCTTCTTCTTCTTCTTCTTCTTCTTCTTCTTCTTCTTCTTCTTCTTCTTCTTCTTCTTCTTCTTCTTCTTCTTCTTCTTCTTCTTCTTGTGTCAAATGTTTTCTTGGCATCTGATGATGTTCCTAGCTGTGCTTGTCATATTATGAGTATCATCGCTCATTCATACAGTTAAATAAAAAGATTAACATACGACCATAAACTACTCCCAAAAACTTGACGAGGTCATGATGCCACCCGGAATTTCAACCCCAGACCCTATGTCCTCTCTTCTCTACCACGATGTGACGGCGATTTTAACTCCGTTCAAGTTGCTTACACCGGCATGCAGGACAGGTGTAAAGGGTCGATCATCTCGCGATTCAATGCTTTTATACTTTTGGCAAAATCTCGCCACAAAGTACGCGGCCTCGGTCACGGCCATGACATTGGCCGGACAGATGCGAGGTCCTCCGCCAAACGGCACAAAGTTCCAGAATGGTCGAATCCCATCCCACCGCTCTGGCCGGAACTCTGCTGCGTCCTCGCCCCAGTATTCAGGGTCACGGTGCAGCAGGTAGCGGTTGCAGACCACCAGGTCACCCTTTGCGCAAAAGACAGGCTGCTGGCCATCTGGTCCGCCGCCTCGTGGGAGCGTCGTGTCTTTTCCGGCCACGCGGGTCATTGAGACGCCGGCGGGGAACACACGCTGGGCTTCAGATACGGGTCATTTAGGATATCGCAAGTTGTAACGAGGTAGCTTGGAAGGGGTTTAACCTACTTTCATTAATCACCCACGTCATGTACTGCATATTTCTCAACGTATTATACGTCAGTGCCCCTTCACCCGTTGCCTTGACCTCGCTTTGTAGGCGTTGCCAAACACGAGGATGTCTAGACAAGAAAAATAATATGTTTGAGACAAGGATACTGGTAGATTCCATGCCTGGAATCCATAGGGCGGCGAGCTGATCTCGCAGGAGGGTCCTGTCATTAAGCTGCTGCACCAAAGACCAGAGCAAATCTGTTCGATCAGATTCGGTGGTAAATTTCTCCGGATTTTGATTTCGCGCCTTCAACTCGTCCAAAGCCTCGTCAATATGGTCATTTAGGTACTTGTGGGCAAATTGGATTGACTCGTGCCATTTTGCATCGTGGAAAACATATTTCAAGGGACCCATTGAACGACGGGCACTCGCACCGCGAACAATATCAAATATCGCCAACATGACGTCTTTGTTCTCAGCGTTGGTAAGGCTATCTCTGCTGCGCCCAAAGAGAAATGAGGTGGTGGCGTCCAGAAACTGCGACTAGATGAGAATAGATCCTTATGTGTCTGGCATGATGAAACGTACCCATCTTGACAGCAGCGGCTGGATATCAAAGGTTTCCCCATCAGTCGGGAACAGACCAAACAAGCGATCCGTGAAGGGTGCCAGACGCTGTACATTAGCAAAGGCCTGGCGCTCAAAGTATGGCTTTACGAGGTTGCGACTGTGCTGCCACACTTTTCCATCTGCGGTGCTGAGAGCGCTGCCCAAGAATGGGTCCAGATGGCCGTTGACGGGCTCTACCAGAAATTCCTGGAACTGAGTTGTGCTCACAGCCTTCATGTTCTCCAGATCGCGTGAGTAAATGACACGCTTCCCCATAAAGCTCACTCTGAAGGTCTTTGTTCCTTGTGAGGCCCAGAGTTCTTCCATCCATGACAAGATGCGATTCTCCTGCAAGGCTCGGCTCAGATTATTCATGAAATCAATCCCCCATACTGGGTCTTTGGTCTTGTAAAACTTGATCTTGCCGCATTTGTGCGTCTTTGTCTTTAGAGAGTAGCTGAGTGCCTCCAACGTCCTGCTAAGGGAATATACTGCCACGAGGCCACAAATGGCCACCCAGGCGTTCCACCAGCTTATTTTGGCATGGGAAAAAAAGTTGTCCATTTCGACGCAAGTTTGATTTGGATGGTGTGTTGTGTTGAGCAGTGCGTGGGGTTATCAGAATTGATTTTACTCTAACCTTGGCCGTGAATGCCACACTGGCAGTTGCTACACCATGGTCGTGCACAGTACTGTTAGCCGTAGGCCTAGACTGGAAAGGCTCGACTTAGATGCTTACTAACATTTACCGCACAAGTGCTATAATAGTTAGTTCAAAACTCTGTAAAACTACTACATATATTGATTGAAGAGTTATATCATTAAGAGCATTTTCTATAATATATATAAATAAAAAAAATTTAAATATTAAACATGAAATGAATCACACAATATTAAATAAATAATATAATACAAAAAAAAATTACATTATAAAATAAATAAATATAATATAAAATATTAAATATTAAATAAAAAATTTAAATATGGAAAGTTATAATGAATTTTATTTAATTTAAGAAATGAAGATATGAATTAATTAATGTTATATATTATATTGTTTTTTAATTTTATCATTTATTAATTTACTCCTTTAATTTTATTTTGGTGTATTGTTTGGAGTTGTTGGCCGCAGCTGCGATAGCGGCCATTATTAGTGAGAGGCCTTGACAAGTTACTTTGGTCTCGATTGCTGTTTTGGCGAACCCTTCGACAAGGGCCCATATTGCCGTTACGACAAGTACTGAGACTAAGGCCTGGTTTGCAGTTATGATAAGGACTCGCACTTAGACTAGGTTGTTCGTAACAGAGTTGGAGGAGTTATGCTAGTGCTGACTGACAGATAGTAAAATATTTAGATAGCATATTTTACCAATATTTCATTCTAGCAAAAGCTAGGATTACTTGGACAAAGGGTCTACACACATATGTACAGGCTTGACGTTACGTTCCGTTATGCCGTAGCGCCAACAGGGTAAAAATTAGGCCAATAATCGCAATTCTAGCAATTATTGTAACGAAGCCAGCTGCTTATAAGGGATTTAGCTGTTACGGCGGACCAGATCATAACACTTGAGGAGTTTTGCTAGTGCTGACTAGCAGATAGTAAAAGCCAGGATTGCTTGGACGAAGAGTCTACACACGTACAGGTACGAACCAAGCTGTTGGTTTATATTTTACGGCTAGGGTGCGTCTAGTCAAAACAAGAGTGCTTCTACGGAGTAATACTCTGCCATGTTTTATACTGGGGCAGGGGATTACGCCTTGCCCCCCTGCCCCTGCCCCCGCCATACAAACCAGATCTAAACAGGCACGAATACTCATATGTACATAACCTACTCCGTAACTAGCAAGGATTCCCCATCGTCAGCCACAATTCACTTCAGACCCGATTGTATACCTGCCTTATCCACTAAGTGCTCGTACGACTCCAAGCGAACTCCAAGCGACGGCTGCGAGGGTCAGCTTGGCAAAGCTGAATAGTAATCTTTGCTTGGCAGTTGCTGCACGAGTGGTTTCATCATTATACTACTACTTGTATGGAGTATAGATCCGCGGTTCCGAAAAGTGTTAGCGCAAATTGACTCTGGTTGCAGCTCCCTTGCTCCAGTCTCTGACATAGGTCCACGTTAAGCATCCTATACTCGTACGAGTTGTACGTGTAATGGTATACGGGATATATTTTTCCTTCCCGTACCACATGGTCAGTGCACCCCCCGACCTCCGTGGCCAATTTTGGCCCGATGCCAGAGTAATAATACATTCCTCCGTACTCAAAACACAGTCCTCCATCTGAAAGAACCTTAGTTAGACAAAGCTCATCTGGCGGCAGTTTGCATCTAGCCGACCATTGCCAGGAAGCCTCTCCGTTCCCCTCAATCAATTCGTCGTTGCATGAAAACACTTTGCCCGAAAACCGAGTTACATCGATTTCTCATTGAGTTTCAGTCTTGAGTCGAAATTTCTAGATTGTCGTTATGGAGAATAAGATGTACGAACATGAGGCTCTGGCGTCTTCGGACGTTGAACTGTCCTCGTCGTCAGAAATGGACGGGCTCCATGATCCTATGCCTCGCCACAGACGACAGCATCGATGGCCTCCGCGTCATTATGTTGTCTACGCGATTCTGGCCCTCTCCAATATTCTTTTCTTCGGTCTTTACTGGAAAGCACGACGATCTGGCGAACAATGCGTGCGACCGAAGTTGATTTACTGTGAGTGTTTTCACTTCCATTTAAAATTTACAGCTTGACTGAACAGTGTTGTAGCTCCTGCCGCAGAAGCTATCGAATACGTACCCAAACGTTTGATGAGAGACCTCAAAAATAATCCTTTCACTGGCGAGCCCAACGACGAGCCCACTGAAGAGTTTGACAAAGCGTGGGCTCATTTACTGGAGCGTAAGTCTTGGGCTGTATATTCCTCCAACATGAAAAAGACACATAATGGTTGACATTCTGCTGTAGCCATGACCATCAAAATTTCAGCAGACGAGCTCTCTCACCTGCCCGACGATAGTATCGCCATGCAAGACGGGTCAGGATATATAGCTGAGCTGACGGTATACCATGAGCTCCATTGCATAGTAAGTGGTTTCCAATTCTTCCCAGTGTCATGAAGGCTGACGGAATATGATTAGAAACGGATTCGCCGCCACTTTCACCAACAACGCTATTACGGAAACATGACGGAGGATGAACATATTCGGGAGGAGACTCACATAGATCACTGCCTCGAGTATTGGCGTGAAGCAGCCATTTGCCGTGGCGACGTGACTCTGGCGACGTTTCAGTGGCTCGAGGGCAAACCCTTCTCGCGAGTGTACAGCGACCATGAATGCGTCAACTTTGAAAAATTAGATACGTGGGCACGATCTAGGATGGTGGACACGAAGGATCTCTCAGTTCTCGCTGGGCGACCGTCGGAGTGAACTTTACTAGCTGCACCGGATTGATTGGCTTGGGCACTGTTGGCGGTTCATTGGATTACAGCAGCAGTGAAGTTGGACCGAGCCACATTCTCTTTAAGAGAAAATAACATGTTTACTAGGTGGTGGGTAATTCTCCAAGTTTTAGGACGGTTTGTTGTAGAGTTTGTTAGGCGCAGAGGTAGCAAAAAAAAGAAAGAAAGAAAGAAAAAATTGAATCAACGACACATGTCCATCAGTGACCAACAGCATCGGTTAACAAATTAATTTGGTACTCCTCATAGAGTTTTTCATAATACCCTAGATAGGATAGGGAGCCAAGCAGGCGTTATGGTCAAGATGGGCAATTACAATGCAAGGAACTCTTAAAGCAGGTGATACAACAGCCTTCCCTGACACACACGCAAAAATATAGCATAACTTCATACTAATATACATTGATTTTATTTGAACCAATATTACTCAATTCTTTATTTTTTTACATACCTACTCTCCGTCCTTCGTCGTCAGCAAACCTATGCCCCCCTCCCCCCCTACCCCCCCTCCCTCTTCCCAAAACTAAGGATTTTCATGAATTAAACAGGGCTTGCACAGGCCACGTCAATCTTACCGTACGCTATCCTACCACAATACAGGAAGCCTGCCCCCTGTAGTTGCTTGTAATTGGCGTGTATACGATGAAGGCAAGTCACAGATTATCCTATGCACCGCCTCCCGTTAGAGAACTGCATACGAGGATACGGCATGTGCAGGAGCAGGAAGCGAGGTACTTCTTCTGCGGCGCTTACCATATCCGTCGCACTAGAGCAACTAGAGTGGCCGAATTACAACATTGGCACCGCTTGTGGTGCAAGCCTTTCCCAAACTTGGACACTGAGCTACCCTTTTAGTGGGAAATCGTCAAGCGTCGATCATGGGCGGGTCAACGGATGAGGCTTGGAGATTTACTGCGTACACGCCAGAGCTAATAGTAGATACCCGTGGACGTCAAATTCGGTCCACGATATACATAAGATTTTAGTGCTGATCCTGACGCTAACAGGGCATTTTCGGACTGCGAAATTTCGGTTCGCTGGCGATCGCGTGACAAGCCTCGGCTGTATTTGTCAATCTTCCCGACGTCTACACTTTGTAAATGTTGTTCAAGTATTCGCTATGCGTGGTTCGTGATTCGCCGCCTCCGTTGCGTTTTCAAACTCTGACCAAGGGCTCCGAAATCATGGCTCAACTAGTTCCGCCTCTGTCGGCCTATGGGTTGTCCAAGGATTGTGGATTTCTCTCCTCGGCTCCAGTGCCAGCGCTGGCAGATCCCTACTACGCCGAATGGGAGAGTATTCTCGCCCGTCTCCAGCCTCTCCTTCAGAATGGAGGACTTCGTGCAGCTGTCGATGATTTACCAATTCTCTCCACGTTACTGTTACAGACTGAGTTACAATGGAAGAGGGCATATCTCCTTCTAGTCTCAATGTTGCAGGGTTACGTCTGGAGCGGTGCGGAACCTTCCGAAGTGAGCCCTCTCCTCCTTTTACCAGAAGAATACTCACATATTTTCAGCGCATCCCGCCTTCAATCACAATCCCCCTGAAGCAAGTCTGTGAGCACCTGGAACTACCTCCAATGGCCACCTATGCTGGGTTTTGTCTCTGGAATTATGTACCAAATTGCAAAATTGGGTCCCTGAGTGACCTCTCCAACTTAGGGTGTGCAGTAACATTCACGGGTACTGTAGATGAGCATTGGTTTTACAAGATATCAATGGCCATAGAAGCGTATGGAGCACCCAGCCTACAATCAATGTTGGAAGCAATTGAAGCAGCACATGTCGGGCATAGCCAAGTGGTTACTGATCGCCTGAACCATCTCGCTGAAACGATAGATGGAATAATTGCTATTCTACAGCGAATATATGAAAGCTGTGATCCCCGAGTATTTTACCATCAAGTGCGACCTTACCTCGCGGGCAGCAAGGGAATGGAAAATTCAGGGCTACCCAATGGTGTGTGGTACGATGATGGCAGCGGTCACATAGAATATCGACAATACGCTGGCATTAGCAATGCTCAGAGCTCATTAATCCAGTTTTTTGACATAGTCCTTGGCATAGAACATCGTCCAACTGGCATCAGCAGCACTACTTCAAAGCAAGAGGCCAAAGGGCCCCAGCCACTTCAGCATAACTTCATTCACGAAATGCGGAAATATATGCCTGGACCTCATCGCCGTTTCCTGGAAGACGTTGGCAAGGCCACAAATATCCGATCTTTTGTCGAGAGTCGACGGTCTGATCATGCACTATGTAATGCGTATGACTCCTGCCTTGAAATGCTGTGCAAGTTAAGGGACAAGCATCTCCAGGTTGTTTCCCGCTATATCATTGTTGAATCGCGGAAATCAATGATGACTGAGAATCCGGCTGGCGATACTGCATTGCCACCAGCTCTGATAAATCCCGATGCAGAGAGCTCAAAAGATGCTATTGGCACTGGTGGCACGTCGCTGATGCCTTTCCTCAAACAAGCACGTAATGAAACCACAGAGCCAGTTATTCATCTTTGCGGGCGGCTTCAGGATAACTCTCAGATGCATGTGGAAGATTCGCCAAGTCAATATCGTTTTGGGTTCCGAAATTGGAACCACCACGGCATCACCTCTGGATCCAAGGACGATGAAGGTCTCACAACCTTTATGCCAAGGGCAACGTTCTTGTTTGTTGTGGGTCTATTTGTGGCAGTTTCCGCGGCCATTGTTTCTACCTAAACTATACATAATTAGACCTAAATTATACATAATTAGAGTAGAGGCTGTTACTAATTGCAAAGTAATAATACTTAAGTTGCATGTTGGGTTCTATATTGCTTCATACCGCAAATATCTTCGTATTACAGCCTAGGGCCGTCCTTATGTAAGTATACCATATGTCAGCCTCTACTCTATCTGGCAGAGTGTACACTTGTTCCGCGCCTTGGTCGCAAAGAAGAGGAGAGAGGAATCATAAGAAACAGTCTCTGGTCATCCGTATGAACAACTGATAATTAACAATTGATGATAACGAAATAAGAGCTATACTCAGACCAGTGGCTAGTCAGGGGCGAGGAAGCTGTCTGTGTAGATTGGCAATGCTTCTGCCGTGCAACAGCTTGCTCAACTAAAACAATAGCTATGACAAAACAATACTTGATCCAAGTACAGGACAGAGTCCGCGATGATTTACAGTCTAGTAATTCCACGAGCATATGAGCGACGAAATTGAAGGGCTTGTGATATTGGCTGTCTAATAAGTTTGATTCAACTATAGTGCATTGACTTTGCCCTGAGCTCTAGTAGCTTGTGCAAGAAGACAGATACCTGAGGCATTAAAGACGACAGATTATCAGAGAACGACGTCTTGTATTTAGTTCCAGCTGTTTCGGACCTGGTCATCAGCATCCTTCTTGGTCCAGCTGTTGCGGACCTGGTCATCAGCATCCTTCTTAGTCCAGCTGTTTCGGACCTGATCATCAGCATCACGCTTGGTCCAGCTGTTTCGGACCTGGTCATCCGCATCACGCTTGGTCCAGCTGTTTCGGACCTGGTCATCCGCATCACGCTTGGTCCAGCTGTTGCGGACCTGGTCGTCAGCATCCTTCTTGGTCCAGCTGTTGCGGACCTGGTCGTCCGCATCCTTCTTAGTCCAGCTGTTGCGGACCTGATCATCAGCATCCTTCTTGGTCCAGCTGTTTCGGACCTGGTCATCCGCATCACGCTTGGTCCAGCTGTTGCGGACCTGGTCGTCAGCATCCTTCTTGGTCCAGCTGTTGCGGACCTGGTCGTCCGCATCCTTCTTAGTCCAGCTGTTGCGGACCTGATCATCAGCATCCTTCTTGGTCCAGCTGTTTCGGACCTGATCATCAGCATCACGCTTGGTCCAGCTGTTTCGGACCTGGTCATCCGCATCACGCTTGGTCCAGCTGTTGCGGACCTGGTCGTCCGCATCCTTCTTAGTCCAGCTGTTTCGGACCTGATCATCAGCATCACGCTTGGTCCAGCTGTTTCGGACTTGGTCGTCGGCATCAGCTACAGCGACGGCCACAGCTAGAGAGAAGTATCAGTAATATGAACTAAGTTAAGTAACATAATAGGTGAATACTAACGGGCAGGAGCAGGAAGAGCAGCTCCAAATTGGGCCAGGGCCGCAATGAGAGCGACGGACTTAATGTAATGCATGGTGAATTTTGATTTGAATTTGAACTGAAGTAAATAAATGTAGAGGATTCAGGAATGAATAAACGTGGATGTTCTGCCTGGCGAAAAGAGTAAGAAAGGTAGGTCTCCAACGGCCCTATAAGTATCTCTTTGTCAACGACTAGCTCCGAACAGTGTTAGCTATGACACACCGGAACTACATACGAATTCAAATTGCCTCCTTACGACATTGACCAGGATCTAAACACATGAACCCCCATTACCTGTAGCAAGGCACACTGACAGCGACTCGCTCACAGGGATGATAGCTGATGGTCAGGCATGGATGAAAAGGTACTTGTTATCTCCTCGATGCTCCTAAGTCTAGACTCGGGTGCCTTCTCTGCAGTAATGAAAATCACTCACTTCAAAGTACCTGGTAATCCCTACTCTTGCTCTGGTAATCCTAGTTTCTTAAAGTACCGCCAAGTAGTCAAGGATCTACTGGGGACTTCAACGCACCACCAATACAGCACAGATAAGTACACCCCTACAAGCGTGTACAGTAATTTGTTAGCCCGTTACAAGCCCCACTGACCTGGGCTTTCAACGCATTGCAAGCTTGTGAGAGAATGTCATAGATACTTGGTAGTTAAGGAGTGCTACTATCTCTTGTGCTGACCTGGATTATGCCTAAGTTGACGCTATACTGGGGTAGGTTGTGGAAGACAGAATGTATCAGTATACTAGCCCAACAATTACCGGGACTTACCTATCTTAGTGCAGTAGTATACACTTGCTTGAGCACGTAAGCGACGACCTGTAATTTCGCAATTCGCTTCTCATATACGGAGTACTCGTAAGAGAGGTGTAAAAATGCTAGCTTGACCGTACATGTAACGAACCGATCTATACCAGGTAATATAAGGTAGCTTCTTAAGGTAATAAACCAGATTAGAGTTTATATTAATAAAGTAGGCAGGGTATAATAGGCAATCTTATTATATCTCTGGTAGATTAAAGATAAGATTAATTTTACTCTTAAAATATTAATAACTAATTATTTAAACTATTTAAATAAATGTAAAAATATAAACTTATATATTTAGTTATATAGTTTAAATTATAATAAAAAGTTAATTTTCTTAGCTTTCTTGAATTACTTTAAAAAGGTAACTTCCTTAGCTTTTTCAATTAAAACAGACAATGTCCTTAATTAACCTATTGGTCCTTAGTTTATTTAGCTCCGCCTACCCTGTGGCCTATTGTCGCAACTATAAAAGTTAATTCGTAATAATATATAAACCAAAGAGATTAGATTCCTTTATAAATAGGTGCAAGAAGCAATATTAACGCTATATACTAATATTAATAAACGTTTTGTTAACGTATGTATTATTTTAATTAGTGTTGCCTTTTATATTATTATAGTTATAGTTATTATAATACAATATGGTAGGCTTTTATAAAAAATTTAGAAAATATATATAATTATCTTATAATAATACTTTTATATTATATTAAAACAAAAGCTATTTTTTGATAGTTAATGTAGTTTAGATAGTTAAGTAATATTTTTATTTGTTTGTTTTAATGTTAAATGTTAATATACTATACCAGCATAAATATTTAATACAAGGTGCAGCTAAAGTAATATATGCGCAAGCTAATATTCAAAAGAAAACAAAACAATATATAAAAGAAATTGAAAAAATAAATAAATAAATAAATATGCAGTGAATACAAAAATATTAAACCTAATGAAAACTCTGTTAGCTATACTTGTGGGGTTAGGCCTTAAAGAGAGATTACCTATGTATGTTGGATGCCTACGTGTAAGTGGCACTGCATGTGGCCTTTTTTAATTGTAACATGCATCTAAAACATTCCGGTATTCCTTTGTACAACTACAAGCAGATACCTGTGCGTACAATTGCAGTAGGACGCTTTCACAACGACATGGCGTGTATCTAAGCCACGTAGCATATTTGCGGACCAGGTCCCAATATCGCAAACTAACCTTACACAATGCAAAACGGAATCCACGAATCATATCAACGAGATGCCATCTACGGGAGAACCTGGAACTTGGCGCAAGGACAAGGTTTGTTTACGATCGCCCTGAAGGATTCTTGCATGTCCAATATAGCCAAGCGCAGTATGTTGGCGACCTTGATGCGCTAGCCAAGCTGACTGTTGAGCAGCAAATGGAAGCCGAAGCGAAGCCGAAGCTAGGCTACGGACAGCTAGCTCTAAAAATGAGTCGTTAGAAGGATCGACAACGCGGAAATATGTACTCTCGGCAGCATTGGACGGGACAATTAGCGGTCAGTGGGACGGTGAGATAGGATTCCGCCCCACCCCTAGCCTCAAGATGTCACCTGTGCTCCGGATTCCGTACTAGTCCTGAAGATTGGAGCTGGAAATACTCCGTACGGAGTACAGATTTGGCTATATCTGCTTCTATCGTGGGAGACAAGGGGGAAGGGGGTTGGGAGAGGTGGGGGGGGGGGGTATAGATTAGCTAGTCGAATAGCTAACTCGAAATAGTAGGTGGTAGATTAGATCCATTCCACGAGTTCCTGTATCTGCCTTGTGTTCCCGTATCTACGTAGCGCGTTACGGAGTACTACCCAGTAGCTTCAGGGCAGACCGCCCAACCCCGCGATTTGTTGCGACCTAGCATCCTTTGGGTAAGTAGCTATAAATACGGACTCCGAAATAGAAAGGGTGGAGTAAAGTAAGCACTTCGCGGCTATCTAGTAAGGTATAGGGTAGGATGGGAAATAGCCATTCGAGTTTTTGCATTGAGAATAAAACGTTGGGTACCTGTAGTATGTACTCCGTAATAAAATTAGAAAATTCTTTGACGTTTTCTTTTCTTGTTATGGTATTATTTGTTGGATGAAGAGAATGTGTGGGAAAATGGAAATAGAAAAAAAAAGAGCAGAAAATACTTTCTATCGTACTTCGTTGGGCACCGGGTGTCTGCTGAGTACCTGTGGATGGAGCAAAGAGAAGTGGTAAGCCAAGCGCGGTCGGAAGCCGGCTGGCGTGTTGAAGGCTTCGAGACGTCAGTCTACACAGCCCACGCTACCTAGGTACATAATTTGAATCTCACTTGGTACAGGTATCAGTACCCCTACCCCTATAGTAGGTATTATGTCGTAGCTCCAAAATTAGCGGGTAATGTCAGAGTATTCCGCGTAGTATAGTCCTGGATTTACTAGGCACAGTCCCTTAGTCGCGGTTAACCCTGTTACTATCTAAGACAAATTGAAGTTTCTCTAACGTTCCCTTCGTATAATTTCCTCAAGTCTTCTTTGTTCGGATGACGTAGTGCGTGCGAGCCATACATCGCATTGTACGCGACTCACTCAAACATCGACAACACCTCATTGACATTTTGTTTATCCAACAAAGCTACAACGGCACACAAACTAACACGCCCACCAACACCACACATCATGCTAGCCAACGTTTTTTCGGAGGCGAGCCACGCAAATGGCCATCTGCCACCATTCTCCTTGTTGGGCACAGCCAAAGCTGAAATTCTCCAAGAAATTGAGTCGCAATACGGATTCAGAGGCGAATTGATTGAAGATGTATATCCGTGTACGCCAATACAGAAGGGACTCTTGTCCTTAACCACGAAGCAAGCTGGCGACTATGTCATGCACGCCACCTTCGAGTTGGCATCTGGCGTGTCTCTGGATACATTTTGCGCCGCATGGAACGAGGTCGTGAGCAGAATGCCAATTCTGCGCACGCGAATCGTGCATCACTCTACACTAGGCTTATTACAAGTCGTCATGAAGGAGAAAATACGGTGGATAAGGACAGGGCAGCTCCAGACGACTGGCCCTGAAGACGAAACTATTGGGCAGGTGTTTGGACAAGACCTTTCCCGCTACACAATCATTGAACTTGATAACGAAAAGACGCTGTTTGACTGGCGAATCCACCACGCTCTGTATGATGGCTGGTCCTTGGCTCAAATCAGCAGCATGGTCAACCAAGCTTGCCATGGCAGCCAGCTTTCGGAGCCGCGAGGTTTCAGCTCATTTGTTCAGTATGTCTTGGCGCAGAACTGCGACGATTCTCAACAGTACTGGCAGTCAATCCTTCAAGGAAACGATTTTGTACAATTTCCGACAGCCCCACCACCTACCTCCGAGCCCACGAGAGCATTGAAGACGGAACACCTATTCCGCAGGCCACAGACACGACCTCCGGGCATCACAAACTCGACACTCATTTCGGCGGCTTGGGCACTGGTTGCGGCTGGCCATACGGGGTCGAATGATGTAGTCTTTGGCATGACCGTCTCTGGACGAGACGCACAACTACACGGCATAAAGGACATCGCGGGACCTACCATCGCCACGGTCCCTGTGCGTGTCCGCTTCGGCAAGACACAGCCGATATACACCTTGTTGGAAGCAATACAGCGTGGAGCAGCTGAGAGAAAACCATATGAGCAAATGGGCATCCAGGCCATTGCCGCGATAAACGAAGACACGCAGCGCGCATGCGCGTTTCAAACTGCTATCGTGGTTCAGCCAGTTGAAAACGATTTGTGTACAGATCCGTTGGTTGGAAGCTGGCAAACCTCGTCGAAGGAGCAGGTGGTGGGAACGTACGCGCTGATGCTGCAGTGCTACCTCTTGGACGAGGACATCAGACTAGAGGCCATCTTCAATCCCCAATCTATCGATACATCCTTAGTGAGCAGGCTATTGGAGCGAATGGGCCTAGTGATGGGTCAGTTGGCTGAGTCTACAACAACGTCGGGAAAGACTGTAGCAGAAATTGAGACAATGACGGCTGCAGAACAACAACAAATTTATAGCTGGAACAGCCAAGTTCCCGCAGCGGAGGAGCAGTGTATTCACAAACTTGTTCAAGGCCAGGCTCTTCAGAGCCCCGATTCGCCGGCCGTATGCTCGTGGGACGGCACTCTCACATATCGTCAACTGGATGAATTTTCAACGGGTTTGGCTCATCATCTCATAACAAATTTCAAGGTTCAGCCTGGTGTATTTGTCCCCATGTGTTTTGAGAAATCGATGTGGACCGTGGTAGCCATGCTGGGCATCCTCAAAGCCGGAGGTGCATTTGTTCCCCTCGATCCAACGCAGGCAGTCCGCAGGCGAGACGGCCTTCTTAACCAGATTGACGCGCATGTCGTCCTGGCGTCTGAAAACTACGCAGAGACGGCCTTTGGTCAAGGTCGTACTGTTGTTGCTGTTGGCAATCACAATACTTCGTTATGGGGAAATGCAACAGCAGCAGCAGCCTCTATTCGCGTGCCACCGAATCCGACATCAGCTGCATACCTAATTTTTACATCTGGTAGCACAGGCGAACCCAAGGGCGTAGTAATAGAGCATCGATCCGTAAGCACAAGTTGCCGCTATAATGGAACTGCAATGGGATTTACAACCACAAGTCGTGTTTATCAATTTGCGGCGTATACATTTGATGTTTCCATCCAAGAGACATTAACGACGCTTATTTACGGAGGCTGTGTTTGTATTCCGTCTGATGAGGACCGCTTGCGTGATATTGGTCAAAGTATGAACTCGATGAAGGTTACTTTAACCCTTTTGACGCCATCAACGGCGCGACTTATCCAGCCATCAGCCGTCCCGACGCTACGCACCATCGTCCTGGGAGGAGAAAAGCTGGCGGATGCAGATATCAGGCAATGGGCACCTGATAAACAGGTCTATGTCACCTACGGACCATCCGAGTGTGCCATTTCCTGCACCACGGGCCAGCTGGATAATGTCAATTTGGCAGAAAAGAGAGGCCATATAGGCACTCCCCTGGGCTGCGTCACTTGGATTGTCGACTCAGAAGACCACAACAAGCTCGCTCCAATGGGCGCCGTAGGCGAGCTATTGATTGAAGGCCCGATTGTTGGTCGAGGATACTTGAACGATGACCGCAAAACAGCGGCCGTGTTTCTCGAGCATACTCGCTGGTTGGAGCAGGCAGGTCGCTCGGGTCGCTTGTACAAGACGGGTGACCTGGTCCGCTATAGCGAGGACGGCAGCTTAATCTTCGTCGGCCGAAAGGATTCGCAGGTTAAAATCCGAGGACAGCGCGTGGAATTAGGAGAGGTAGAACACCATCTGCGAGAATGTATGCAGGATGCACGCGAGGTCATCGTGGAAGTGATCAAGCCAGCAGGAAAAGACTCGAAGCCAATGCTGGCGGCTTTTCTATGCTTGGATACCGACCAAATCCAAGACGGCGGTAGTATACGGGTTATTGAGATGGAGTATCAGCTCGCCGACCGCTTGCCATCGTACATGATTCCGAGTGTCTGCTTTGCTCTAGCGGAGATGCCTAAGACAATATCCGGCAAGACTGATCGGAAACAACTAATAGAGATGGGACAGTCCTTCTCAGCCCAACAACTGGCGGATATGAATAGTAATAGCAACGCAAAGAAACGCCAGCCGACCACGGAGCTTGAATTCAAGCTGCAAGAGCTCTGGGCACGCGTGCTTAACATCAGCCCAGCCTCTGTGGGACTGGACGATAGCTTCTTCCGCCTTGGGGGTGATAGTATAAGCGCAATGTCAGTATCCTCTGCTGCACGATCTCTTCAGCTCAACATCTCGACGTCTGATGTGCTTCGAAAAAAGACTATTGGGCGTCTCTTGTCCGATAAATCGACACTCACCATGACTCAATCGCCCTCTGTAACAGCAGACGAGCAACCTGGTCGCCCATTCTCGCTGAGCCCCATTCAGGAGCTTTATTTACACTTACAGCCCGATCCGGCAGTGTGCTTTGACCAATGCTTTCTTCTTCGAGTCTCGCGGCGCATAACACCGGCCGCCGTTGAGAAGGCATGTAGCGCCGTGATCGACCATCATCCGATGCTCCGTGCTCGTTTCCGCCCAGGGCAAGGAGGCCGTTTAGAGCAATTCATCAGTATTGATAACACTGCTCCCTACGAGTTTTCCCATTTCAGGAATCTAAGCCCAAGCGACATGGCCAATGCCATTGCCCAGGGGCGCGAGAAGCTGGATATTAAGCGAGGTCCGCTCTTTGTAGCAGCCCTTTTCGACGATACTAATGGTCAGAGTCTTTTCTTGGGCATTCATCATCTCATCGTTGACCTCATGTCATGGAGAATCCTCCTCCAGGATTTGGAGGAGCTGCTCACCGTGGGATCGATAGCTGCTCTGCCTGCCGTTACATTCCAGACATGGTGTACTTTGCAGGCGGAATTTGCTGCCAAACAATCTGCTTCTGAATACGCTCTCCCGTTTGAGTTGAGGTCGCCAATGCTCGACTACTGGGGGATTGATGCGGCTCGCAATCTCTGGGGAGGCACCACAAGCCAGGGTTTCCGACTTGAGAGAGATGTGACGGCCAAGCTCATGGGTTCATGCAACGATGCCTTTCAGACACGACCGGTTGAACTCTTTGTATCGGCAATGATTCGCTCCTTTGGTCTTGCGTTTACGGATCGCAGCCTGCCACCCGTCTTCTGCGAAGGCCATGGCCGTGAGCCGTGGGATAGCAGCATTGACCTCTCGCGTACAATTGGATGGTTCACAACCGCGTTTCCCGTTCAGCTTGCTGATGGTGCCGAAAAAGACTTGCGGGAGACAGTTCGCCAGACCAAGGATTGCATTCGCAGCTTCAATTCAAACGGATGGCTCTATTTCGCATCGAGGTTTATTGAGGAGAATTCAGCCGAGGAATTTATGTCATTGTTCCCTGTGGAAATTGCCTTCAATTACGTCGGTGCCTATCAGCAGCTTGAGCGTGAAGATGCCCTCTTTGAAATACTCTCCCTGCCAGACGGCTCCAGTCCCGAGTCCGCTTCATTGACAAGAAGAATCTCGCTGTTTGAAGTTTCTGTAACGGTTGAAAAGGGTTATCTAGACGTCACCTTTACATATCCAAAGGATATCCAGCATCAAGCCAGTGTCACAACTTGGCTCAGGCAGTACGAGGCTACGTTGACACAAATGGCCGACCTTCTCCCCGGCCGGGCTACGGAGTGGACCCTTGAGGATTTTCCGCTAGCCTTCAAGAACTACAGTGACCTCGATAGATTCCGAGAAAATTTCCTACCTCAGCTGGACGCTCTCCAAGCTATTGATGTTGAAGATGTATTCCCTTGCTCACCAATGCAAGAGGGAATGCTGATAAGCCAAGCCAAAAGCGCGGAGAACTATCGCGTGGCTTTGCTGCTAGAAGTTGTGCCTACTCGACCCGAGGTTAAGGTTGATCTGGATCGGCTACGAGATGCTTGGATACGTGTTGTTCAGCGACACGGTCTTCTCCGTGCCCTGATTGTCGACACGCTTCCGGGAACTTCCCAATTCACGCATATTTTGCTAAAGAACCCCGAGCCCAGCATCACATTCCTTCCAAACAGCGATGGAGCCTCCAGTGTAGAGGCCTTCCGACAGCGGTACGGCCTCAACACTTACCAAGGGGGAGACCTCCAGCATCATGTTACTTTGTGCCAAGGGCCTAACGATACATCGGCGTACTTCTACCTTGAAATGAACCACGCCATCTCGGATGGCTACACCCAGAATATCCTGTTATCCGATTTGCAAAAAGCCTACAGTGGTAGTATCGATTCAGCTGCTCCATTATACAAAGATTACATCTCTCATCTGGCCAAGCAGCCATACGAAGGAGGCCGCCGATACTGGTCCGAGTACCTGACGGGCGTAGAGCCCTGCTACTTCCCCCAGCTACGAGATGGCAGTCAGAAGGAAGAAGCCGGGCACAGCGTCATCCGCGTGCCAGATCTGGATGCTAAGAATATACTTGCCTTCTGCGCAGAATGGGAGGTGACGGTGGCGACAGTCGTCCAGGCGGCGTGGGCACTCATCTTAAGTCGATACAGCGGCTCCACCATGACATGCTTCGGAAATCTTTCCTCGGGACGTGACTTGCCTATTGATGGCGTAGATAATATTGTTGGCCCTTTGATCGGCATGTTAACGTGCCGTGTCGACCTCGCCACATCACGAACTGTGCTTGAGCTGCTGCGAGATGTTCAGGAAGACACCTGGAAGAGCTTGCCATTCCAGTCATTTCCGCTGTCTGCCGTCCACTCTGAGTTGAAACTTGGAGCCATTGCCCTCTTTAACAGCGGAGTCTCTTTCCAAAACCATGGCGGGAAAGATGAAGCGGATGCCAGCGAAATCCAGTTTGAGTATATAGATCAACTGGATCCAACAGAGGTAAGTCAATTAAACGCCGGTGATGATGCCGCCCGTTACGCATCTTTCTCCCTGTCCAGACCAAACTGACTTAAAGCACTCAAATAGTACGACATACACATCAACGCTGTCGCCAGCGACACAGGACTTGCCGTCGCAGTATCATATAGCCACCACATCATGACTGCGACGCAAGCAGCGCGGGTTGCGGAAAGCCTGAGCGTCGCAATGTCTGCCCTCACCACGCAACCGCATGGGAGCGTGCACGATCTCGAAATCATAGGCCCTTCGGACATAGAACGCCTATGGGACTGGAATCGCAATGTGCCAGCAGGCATTGAGCGTTGTGTGTATGAACTGATTGACGATCGGACAGCCCAGCATCCAGAAGCACCAGCCATATGCGCCTGGGACGGCAGTGCGACGTATGCCGAGTTAGACCAATTATCGACAAACTTGGCTGCCCATCTTCAATCCAAGGGAATTGGCAAGGAGATGTTTGTGCCCATGTGTTTTGAAAAGTCGATGTGGGCTGTGGTGGCTATATTGGGAGTGCTTAAGTCCGGAGGCGCATTTGTCCCCTTGGATCCGTCGCAGGCCCCAAGTCGCCGAGAGGGTCTTCTAGCTCAGACTAACGCATCTTTAATCCTTACCTCACCAAAGTATGCTGATCTTCCGTTTGGCGCAAATCGCGAAGTTATCTCTGTTGGCCCTGAAAGCGCTTCAGCATGGGCGAAGACAAGTGCAGCCTCTCTGACTCCGCCCACGCCAACCAACGCTGCCTATATGATATTTACGTCTGGAAGCACTGGAGAGCCAAAGGGAGTATTAATCGAGCACCAGTCAGTAGGAACTAGCTGCTGGGCTCATGGAGGTAGGGTTGGCTTCAATGCGTCCTCGCGTGTGTTGCAGTTTGCCGCCTATACCTTTGACGCGTCCTTGATGGATGTTTTAACAACTCTTATATATGGAGGCTGCATTTGTATACCATCAGAGGAGGACCGCTTGGTCAATATGGCCCAATGCATTGATACAATGCAGATCAACCTGGCCTTTTTAACGCCATCTATTGCACGTCACATCGAGCCGTCGAGCGTACCCACTTTGCGGACACTGATCCTCGGAGGCGAGAGAGTCGCAAACAGCGACTATACCATGTGGAGTGATGAGCAGCGAACACTTCTGAATGGCTATGGCCCCACTGAGTGTTCTATTGGATGCATGGTGAACACCATGGACTCGAATACTGTGGATCAGGGATGCATAGGCAAGGCTGTCGGTTCAGTCAGCTGGATTGTCGATGCTGGTGACCACAATAAGCTTGTGCCAATTGGCGTGGTGGGTGAGCTGCTAATCGAGGGGCCAATTGTTGGTCGAGGATATCACTGTCGTCCTGAGAAGACAAACGAGGTCTTTATTCAAGATCCCTACTGGCTAACTCGAGGCGTGCCTGAGATCCCTGACCGCAGCGCAACACCCGGCCGCCACGCTCGCCTTTACAAGACTGGCGACTTGGCACGATATAATGAAGATGGTAGTGTGAGCTTTATTGGGCGCAAAGACAACCAGGTCAAGATCCGTGGCCAACGTGCTGAACTGGGAGAGATTGAGTACCAGGTGCAGCAGTGTCTGGATGCCCATCAGATTGCTGTCGAAGTCATTTTGCCAGCAAGTGATGCATCAAGTGCCATGTTGGCAGCCTTTGTATGCATTGAAGATGCCAAGTCAGATGCTGTTGATACCGCTGGTGCCTGGGCCCAAGTGGATGATACAGTTGGCGTCTGGATTGTTACTGTGCCACCTGAAGCAGAAGAACAGCTTGCTCGCCATCTGCCCAGTTACATGGTTCCAACGGTCTATTTCAAACTCATGGTAATGCCCATGACAGTTTCTGGTAAGATAGACCGAAACCGATTGCGTCAGATTGGCGCTTCGTTTTCTGTTCAACGGCTGGCAGAGTTGCGCGGCATTGCCTTGGGCACGAAGCGGCAACCCACCACTGACGTGGAAATCCGACTGCAGCAGCTTTGGTCTCAGGTGCTCAATATCAGTGCTGAAGTCATTGGACTGGACGACAACTTCTTCCTCCTCGGCGGTCAATCTATTTCTGCTTTAAAGCTGATTACAGCAGCTCGCTTGACGGGCCTGCAGTTTTCCGTTGCCGATGTGTTTCAGCATCCAAAACTGCACAGTCTGGCCAAGGTATTGTCAGAAGTAGCCAGAAGTAGTGACATAGAGGAGGTGCCTGCCTTCTCACTTCTTGGCAGTAGCCCGGACGTGCCGACCTGGCGGGCGGATATAGCTAAGAGCCTGAACCTTGAGACAGCCATGATTGAGGACATGTATCCCTGTACCGCCCTTCAAGAAGGACTGATGGCGCTGTCGGTTAAAAATTTGGGTGATTACGTTTTGCAGCAAGTCCTGGATTTGTCAGATGTTGACATGAGTGCGTTCAAGGATGCCTGGGAACAAACGGTACGGAGCAACCCAATTCTTCGGACGCGGATTGTCCAGCATAGCAAACTAGGGCTTCTTCAGGTGGTCGTAAAAGCGTCAATTCGATGGGTTCAAGCACGCAATGTTGACAAATACCTACGGGATGATCTATCGCTGCCCATGGGTCTAGGCCAGCCACTGGTGCGGTATGCGTTCATCAATGACGGTTCCTCCAGTCAGGGGCAATTCGTCTTCACGATACATCACGCCCTATACGATGGCTGGTCTCTGCCACGAGTGCTGGCTTCAGTCAATCAGGCATACAACGGCAAAACGCTTCCGCGGAACCCTGGCTTCAACATTTTCGTAAAGTATCTCATGGAGCACGGCGAAGACGATACTGAAGCATACTGGCAATCGATGTTTGCGTCGTGCGAACCACAAGCATTTCCAACACTTCCCACTTCTATCCAAGAACCTAAAGCCGATTCCACTGCCGATCACCAGTGTGCGCTGCGTCTTCCAGCCCATAGCGATATTACTCTATCAAATCTGGTTCGAGCTGCGTGGGCGATTGTTCATCAGCAGCGCACAGGTTCCACAGACGTCGTATTCGGTGCCATTCTTTCTGGTCGTAATGCACCGGTAGTTGATATTGAAAATATCGTCGGACCAACAATCGCTACCGTTCCAGTTGTGGTCCATGTCCAGCCAACTCAATGTGTATCCGCGTTTTTGCGCGAAGTGCAAGATGCTTCCATTGAGATGATCCCGTATCAGCATATTGGTCTACAACGCATTGCCAAGATAGACGCAGGCACTCAGCGAGGATGCAATTTCCAGACGCTGCTTGTTGTGCAGCCTCCGGACGAAGGGCTGGCTGACATTGACAGCCTTGGAGAGTGGCGATTGGCATCCGGCGCCGACAACTTTTCTTCATATGCGCTTACTTTGACCTGCGGCTCAGATAACAATGGTGTGAAACTGAATGCCAACTTTGACTCGAGGGTAGTTGAACCCTGGCTGATGAAGAAGATGTTGGAAGAGCTGGACTTTGTCATGCAACAACTGGTACGAGAGGGAGCTTCGTATCAGACATTGGGCAACATTGACACGCTCACGCCCTCTGAACGAGAGGAAATCTGGTCAAGAAACACCAGCGTGCCCGGCGTGGAGCGGTGTATTCACGACTTGATCGGTGAACAGGTGAGGAAGCGTCCACAAGAGCCGGCAATCACCGCGTGGGATGGCCAAGTATCCTATGAAGAGCTCGACGAATTATCCACGCGCCTAGCCCATCACTTAATAAAACTAGGCGTCACACATGAATCTTTCGTACCTCTGTTTTTCGAAAAATCCATGTGGACAATCGTGGCCATGTTGGGAGTGTTTAAAGCTGGCGGCTCCTTTGTGCCATTTGATCCTGCGCACTCCTCCCGGCGCCGACAGAATCTCTTGCTTAACCAGACCAATGCCACCATCGTTCTGATGTCTGCCAAATATTCAGGTTCCATTCCGGTTGGCACTGGCCGCAAGGTTGTTACTGTTAGCGGCAGCGATGCGGCGGCATGGGAACCTGTATCGCGAGCTGTTCCAATAATTATGCCAACACCTTCATCCGCTGCATACATGTTATTCACATCTGGAAGTACCGGAGAGCCAAAAGGTGTGGTAATTGAGCATCGCTCGTTAAGCTCTAGTTGCTGGTATCACGGCGCCAGGGTTAGATTCGACACATCCTCACGCGTATTGCAATTTGCGGCTTACACGTTTGATGCATGTATAATGGAGATTATAACCACTCTTATTTACGGAGGATGTATTTGTGTTCCGTCAGACAAAGATCGTCTTGAAAACCTTCCAGAGAGTATGAGTGCCATGGGCGTGAATCTGACATTCTTAACACCCTCTGTCGCGCGCCTCATAAAGCCTGCCTCCGTGCCAAGTCTCCAAACGCTCATCTTGGGCGGAGAGCGAGTTACTGAAGACGATGTTAAGAGATGGGAACACCGACAGCCGCCAGTACAACTTTACAATGGCTATGGTCCTACAGAAACTACTGTATTCGCTGTAATGGACGAGCTCAGCTCGCAGAGACCCGTCGTCATTGGCAAGTCTGTGGGCTCGGTGAGCTGGATTGTCGACGCCAATGACCACAACAAATTACTACCCATTGGTGCGGTTGGCGAGCTTGTGGTTGAAGGACCCATTGTTGGCCGAGGATACTTGCACGATGCCGTCAAAACCGCCGCGGCTTATATCGAGGATCCTGTCTGGCTCTTGTGTGGCGCCTCCACCGGCGGCATACCTGGTCGCCACGGCCGAGTCTATAAAACCGGTGACTTGGTACGATATACCGAACAAGGCAGCTTGAGCTACCTGGGCCGCAAGGATAACCAGGTCAAGATCCGCGGGCAGCGGATAGAGCTGGGAGAGGTGGAGCACGGCTTGGCGGAATGCATACCGGACGCCCGTCACATTGTTGCAGAGATCATCGTGCCAGAAAGAGATGGCTCAAGTCCAATGCTGGTGGCCTTTATATGCATCGAGAAGGAAGGAAGTGATATAGAAGCCATGGCGATATCGGCCGACATGGAGACCCAGCTGAGATATCGTTTGCCGGGCTACATGATGCCCAGCACGTACTTCACCCTTACAGAGATGCCAACCACAACCTCCGGCAAGATTGATCGAAAACGCCTACGTGAAATGGGCGCCAGTCTTTCGGCTCGGCAGCTCTTAGAGACAAGCAATAGTGGTGAGAAACGCCAGCCCACTACCGACGTTGAGCATCAACTGCAACGACTTTGGGCTAGGGTACTCAATTTGACTGAAACGATTGGCCTTGACGATAGCTTCTTCCTGCTCGGCGGCGACTCTATTGGCGTCATCAAGTTGATTGCAGAGGCCAGCGAGGACCATCTATTGCTTTCAGTTGCGGATATCTTCCGATATCCAACACTAGCGCAGATGGCCCAAATAGCAGTCCCGCAAGATAAAAATGGCCAGTCCCTGGATTATGCGCCAAAATTCTCCCTGATTGAGGATGTTGTGGATGTTTCCCTCTGCTGCGATGATATTGCCGATACCTTGAAGGTTGATGCATCGCAGATTGAAGATGTCTATCCTTGCACTGCTCTTCAGGAGGGACTTGTTGCGTTGACAACCAAACAACCCGGTGCCTATGTATGGCAAAAGGTCTTGAGAATGTCTTTGGAGGTCAACTTGGACACGTTTCGTCAGGCCTGGGAGCAAACCGTGCAAGCGATGCCGGTTCTTCGTACGCGAATCGTCCAGCATGAACGGATTGGCCTACTCCAAGTAGTGCTAAAGGACGGAATTCGATGGATCCAGGCAGACGACTTAGACGGCTATCTCAAGCAAGATCAATCGCAACTGATGGGTCTTGACCAACCACTGGCCCGTTATGCATTGATATTCGATGCATCCACGCAGCAAAGATGGTTTGTATGGACCATCCATCACGCACTTTACGATGGCTGGTCGCTACCGCAGATCTTGAAAACGGCTGAGGATGCATACCAAGGCATTCAGATCGTCCAGCGGCCGAGCTTCAGCCTCTTTGTCAAAGACGTCGTGGCAATGAAGCGCAGAGACGGCGCAAGAAAGTACTGGGAGTCACTGTTCGCAGGCTGCAACCCGGAGACGTTCCCGCCATTGCCTTTGCAGACGTCTATACTGCACGAACCTAGGGCAGACTCAGCTGTCGACCTTGATTGCCCGGTTCCCAACACGCCCGGCAACATCACTCTATCAACATTGATCCGAGCAGCCTGGGCCCTGGTCCTGCACCACCACACGAGCTCAGACGATGTGGTCTTTGGCGTCACTCTCACTGGACGAAATGCGCCGGTAGCTGGCATCGAAAATATCGTTGGACCAACAATAGCGACGGTTCCTGTCGTAATTCGTACTCACCTGAAGCAGTCAGTGGCTGCATACTTGGACCAGACACAAGGTGTCGCCGTGGACATGATCCCCTACGAACAGACGGGTCTCCAGCAGATTGCAAAGTTTAACGCTGAAACCATGCAGTGCTGCAAGTTCCAAAATCTACTGGTGATTCAGCCTGTAGACGATAACCTCTCCACAAACGACAGTGTCTTTGGGGAGTGGGGAGGATCAGCAGCCGCCGCGGAAAGCTTTTCATCATATGGCCTAGTGCTGGAAGTAGAACTCGGTGCGAACAAGATTAATGCGGCGGCTACCTTTGACTCGAGGATGATCCAGCCATGGTTGGTGCATAAATTGCTTGAACGACTGGCAAGTCTGATGCATCAACTCGCCGAGGCACAACCCGAACAGACACTTGCGGAACTCAACATGGTAACGCCCCAGGACCTGAAGCAGGTGTGGGACTGGAACAAGACGGTGCCAGAACCAGTGGAGCGATGCATCCATGACATGGTTGACGAATATATTGAAAGCCAACCCGATGCAATCGCCGTGAACTCTTGGGACGGAGATCTAACTTACGCCGAGCTCGGAGACCTGTCGTCTCGACTAGCTCAACGACTAATGAGCCTTGGAGTCGGTGCCGATGACGATGCCATTGTGCCGCTGTGCTTCGAAAAGTCACGCTGGGCAGTAGTGGCAATGCTGGCTGTGCTCAAGGCGGGCGCCGCCTTTGTAATGCTTGAACCTTCTCTGCCAGAGGCCCGTCTTCTCTCCATCGTTGAGCAGACTGGGTCCAAACTGGTTGTTTCATCTATTGAGCAAGCCGCAACACACCCCGATCTTGCGGAGACAACCGTTTGCATTGGGCCCGGCTATCTTGGTAGCCCCCCAGAATCATCCGTTGTCCCTATTATCCAACAGAATCCTTCTTCTACCATGTATGTCATCTTCACTTCCGGCAGCACTGGGAAGGCCAAGGGTGTGCTTGTTACACATCGTGCCTTTTGCTCTGCTACCGTCTACCAAGCCGGTCGAATAGGATTTGTCAAGTCTATGCGGTCGTATGAGTTTGCATCTTATTCATTCGACGCGTCAATCGAGGTCATCTTCTTTAGCCTGGCCACCGGCGGCTGTCTTGTTGTGCCGTCCGACTGGGACCGCAAAAACAACCTGACTGGCTCACTGGTAGCGTCCAAGGCAGAGTTGGTCGATATAACACCATCTATTGTCAGGACGTTGGACCGTGACCTGCTGGTCGACTTGAAGGTCGTTATCATGGGTGGAGAGCCTGCCAAGAAAGAAGATGTGACTGGTTGGCACGACGGTATGTATGCCGTCGTTACATACGGCCCGTCCGAATGTACCCCACAGTCCATGGTCAAGCGCAGCTTCACCATGGAAGATGAGGCGACCAATATCGGCTATGCTGCAGGATCAGTAACGTGGGTGGTTGATGCAACTGACAGCAATCGGCTTGTCCCTGTCGGAGCCATCGGAGAGCTCTTGTTAGAGGGCCCGATTGTCGGCAAAGGCTACTTACATGACCCAGAAAAGACCGCCGCCGTCTTCATCCAAGATCCGTCTTGGCTGCTGGATGGCGCTCCTGGCCACCCCGGTAGACAAGCCCGCATCTATAAAACGGGTGACTTGGTGCGATATAACGCCGATGGTAGCATGAACTACATTGGCCGCAAGGACAACCAAGTCAAGATTCGTGGACAGCGTGTAGAGCTGGGAGAAGTCGAGAACCATATCCTGGCTTGCGTTAATGGTGTCCGTGAGGTTGCCGCCGAGGTTATTCTACCAGCTGGCGATGGCGCAAGCCCTACACTGGTTGCATTCCTCTTAATGCAGGAGGATTATATATTGGAAGAGACTGCCAACAGCAACTCGTATGAGGACGGGGATTTACGAGCCCGCGTGCTAAGGATCTCTGCTACAGCAGACGGGTACTTGACAGAGCGACTACCGAAATACATGGACCCAGCAATATACTTTACTCTCAAAGAGATGCCCGTGAACAGCTCGGGAAAGACGGATCGCCGGCAGCTTCGCGCCATCGGAGCCAACTTCTCGACGCGAGAGCTTGCAGAGAAACTAAGCGGATCCAGCCGCAACAAGCGCAAGCCTTCTACGGCGAGAGAGCTTGTACTCCAGGAGATTTGGGCACGTATCCTCAATATCGATGCAGCTACTATTGGCGCCGATGATAGTTTCTTCCATTTGGGCGGTGACTCGATCGGAACGATGCGGCTTGTGGCAGCAGCCCGCCGCGTTGATATCGCCCTTTCCGTTGCTGAGGTCTTCCGTAATCCCCAACTATCTGCTCTAGCATGCCTATCATCTGGCGTTTCGTCCAAAGCACCAGAGAAGCTGGAGCCATTTTCATTGCTAGGCGGAGATGGCAACGAGGAATATCGCAACCGTATCGCTGCCGCTTGTGATCTCAGCCCAGAGCTGATCGATGATGCATACCCGTGTACGCCACTACAAGAAGGTTTACTTTCTCTGACGGCCAAATCTGCCGGTGCCTATACTACACGCTCTGTTCTAACTCTGTCGGAAAATGTGGACATGGATCTTTTCCGTCATGCTTGGGAACAGGTCGCACAAAGGCTACCAATCCTACGCACACGCATCATTCAAGATGTAGAGCTCGGCCTTGTCCAGGCAGTCATTCATGAAGACATACAGTGGCGTAGCGGAAATAACCTTGATAAATTCATCCAAGACGATGCCGCCAAGCCAATGGGCCTTGGCCACTCACTCTGCCGCTATGCTATCATCGTGGAAGAAGAAGGGTCGTCAAAGCAAAGGCGCTGCTTATTCGTCTGGACAATACACCATGTTCTGTACGATGGCCAGTTCTTTGGCCAGATCCCTCAACTCGCCTATCAAATTTACAAAGGTTTGCCGCAGCCAAGCTTCAAAGACTTCAAGTACTTTTCAAGATATATCAAGAACATGAACATGAATGCTGTGGATACATACTGGCGGTCTGAATTCAACGGCTATGAGTTTACACCATTCCCTGCGTCTCTATTAACATCAGAGCCCGTGACAGCTAGCTCTGTTGTCCGGCGTCAGCTTCATCTTCCGCCCAGGGCAGAGTCTGACATTACCGCAGCTTCCCTTGTCAGAGCCGCTTGGGCGTTAACTATGGGAGCCTGTTCCAACTCGGCTGACGTCGTCTTTGGAGTTACAGTCACTGGGCGCCAGTCGGATTTGGCTGACGTTGAGGATATTGCGGGACCGACGTTTGCCACGGTGCCGGTACGAGTCCAACTGCACAAGACGCAGACTGTGACAGCGTATCTTCGCCAGGTTCAAGATCAATCTATCAAGATGATCCCCTACGAGCAGGCAGGGTTACAACGAATTAAGAATGTCTCTCAAGAGGCCCGGCTTGCTTGTCAGTTTCAAACCCTCCTTGTTATTCAGCCAGCTCAAGAGGAGGACGCGTATGCGTTGGATAAAGAACTCGGTACCTGGGCAGGCGACATGGATATTCAGAACTTTGCGTCATATGCCCTTAACTTAATCTGTACCATGAACGCTGATGGCGTAATGGTTGATGCTATTTTCGACCCGGCCGTTGTGAGCAAGTGGGTTGTGGAAGCCATGACGGAGCGTCTTGGCTGTGTGATACAGCAGCTAGCATCTACTACCGCAGACAGCACTTTGGCCAATATCGATACTCTTTCGGCCGCCGATTATGAGCAGATATGGTCGAGGAATGCCAAAGTGCCCGCGGCAGTAGAGAGATGTATACACACGTTAATAGGAGAACAGGCAACTATGCAGCCCAAGGAGATGGCTGTCTGCGCCTGGGACGGGAAGCTCACATATGCCAAGCTATACGAAAAGTCAACACGCCTGGCGCATGTCCTGGTAGGTCTTGGAGTTGGTAAGCAGCAGCCATTGGTGCCTATGCTTTTCGAAAAATCAAGGTGGACAATTGTCGCCATGTTGGCGGTGATGATGGCTGGTGGTGCTATTGTTCCAATCGATCCTTCGCAACCAGCAGATCGAAGAGAGCGCCTTGTATCGCAGACTGGTGCTAAGCTGATTGTTACCTCGGCTCAGTTTGCCAAGATGATGACAAGACCTAGCCGAGTCGTCGTTGCCGTCAGTGAGAAGAACGTTGCAATTCTACCAGAGCCGCCGCGAAGTGCAGTTCTGGCACCTGTTGAGGCACAGATGACAGCTTACATCATGTTCACATCTGGAAATGACGGACAACCGAAGGGCGTGGTCGTGGACCATCAGGCCAATACTACTAGTTGTGTGAGTAACGCACAATCGATGAAGATTAGCACCCACACCCGCTTATTGCAATACTCGCCATATTCCCTTGATGTCAGCATGTTGGAGATTTTCGCAACCCTTGCGCACGGAGGCTGCGTCTGCGTGCCGTCGGAAGACCAGAGACTTAACCAACTGGAAAGCTTCATCAATGACAACAACGTCAACTTCTCTATTTTAACTCCCACTGTGAGCCAGCTGCTTGAACCTAGCCGGGTTCCATCACTATCAACAGTAATCCTTTCTGGTGAGACCTGCGAGGATCAAGTCTTTGGTCGGTGGATGCATTGCGCTTTGGTTTGCAACGCATACAGGCATACAGAAAGCACAATGTGCTCACTTCACAAGTTCGGCATGGCCATGTCGGGCGGCTTCTCCCTCGGCACGGCTGTGGGTGCGGTGTTCTGGGTTACGGTAACGGGAGATGTAAATCGACTGGCGCCGCCAGGGGCTATTGGTGAGCTTGTCATTGAAGGTCCAGTGCTGGCACAAGGTTACCTGAACAATCCAGACAAGACAGCAACTTCATTCATTCAAGACCCGGCTTGGCTTCTACGCGGTGCTCCTGGCCACAAAGGCCGGCGCGGCCGTCTTTATAAGACAGGTGACTTGGTCCGGTACAGTGAAGATGGAAGCCTCGTATATCTTGGACGTCACGATAGTCGAGTCACTATCCGTGGGCAGCGCGTGGACCTAGCAGAGGTCGAGTACCAAGTCAAGGCCAGTATTCCGGGAGTCCAAAGGGCTATCGCCAAAGTCATGATGCCGAGCGGCGATGAAGCTAGTTCTATGTTGGCGGCATTCCTACTCATGGAACAATCACCGGATAGACCCAAGGGGGTCCAAGTAATGACTGTCTCTGCCGCATTAGATGACGAGTTAGCGGAGCGGCTGCCAGCACACATGATCCCCGCGATTTACTTTACCATGAGCGAACTGCCGATGAATAGCTCCGGCATGGTGGACCTCAGCTCTTCTGGAGATAGTCTATCAACACAACAGCTCACGGAGATGCTCAGTTCATCCCGACCCAGCAAGCGCATTCCAGCGACAGTAAAAGAGCTAGCACTACAGCAGGTCTGGGCCCGCATTCTCAACATCGATGTTGCCTCTATCGGCGCTGACGACGGTTTCTTCCAAAGAGGTGGCGACTCTATTTCGGCGATGAGGCTAGTTTCAGAAGCCCGTCGCATCGGCATAGCAATCTCTGTTGCAGACATTTTCCGCAACCCGCGTCTATCAGCACTGGCAAGTCTATCCCCCCGTATGGAGGAAGAGCTACCAGATGAGATTGAGGAGTTCAGCCTTCTTGGCGAAGACGTGGCACTCTCTCGTAGTCGCATTGCGGCTGCTTGCCATCTCGAGCCAAGTCTAATCCAAGATGCATACCCCTGCACGTCACTGCAGGAAGGCCTTCTTTCATTGACCACTCAGTCCTCCGGCGCCTACGTCGAGCGAATCGTCGTGGCCCTACCAGAACATGTCGACCTGGACATGTTCCGCTATGCCTGGGAGCAAGCTGTGCGAACTTTATCTATTCTTCGTACACGAATTATTCATGACGAGCAATTTGGCTTGGTTCAGGTGATAATCAGGGAGGATATTCAATGGGCCAGCGGAGACGCCCTTAGTACGTTCCTCGAGCAGGATGCTGTAGAGCTGATGGGCCTTGGCCAACCTCTTTCTCGTTATGCTATAGTCCAAGACCAGACGCAACAATCACAGCGTGCCTGGTTTGTTTGGACAATACACCACGCACTTTACGATGGGCAATTTCTTGCCCGGGTCCCTCAGCTTATCAGCAAAATATATAAGGGACTACCGCAACCAGCCTTTAAAGACTTTAAATACTTTGCCAGATATTTAAAGAGTATAGATACAGAGGTCCTCAACGACTACTGGCGGTCGGAATTCAAAGGTTATGATTCTACGCCGTTCCCCACGCCACCAGGTACAATCATGGCAGCCAATAGCAAGGCAGAGCGTCAACTTCAACTGCCGCCTGTTGCAGATCCCACCATTACCGTAGCTAATCTTATTCGTGCAGCCTGGGCGCTAGTAATAGCGGCCGACTCAGGGACAAATGATGTTGTTTTTGGCGCCACGGTTACTGGACGCAAAGCAGATGTCGCAGGTATTGAGGACTTGGCAGGACCTACTATTGCAACGGTACCGGTTCGAATTCAGACAGTTGCAGCCCAAGGAGTTACTGCCTACCTCCGTCAGGTGCAGGAGCAGTCTATTCAAATGATCCCATATGAGCAGGCTGGACTGCAAAGGATTCGAGAGATATCCGAAGAGGCCAATCGCGCTTGCCAGTTCCAATCGCTACTTGTTATTCAGCCTAGCCAGGAGGCGGATATCACCGAACTGGCCGGCGACGACCTTGGCCAATGGACAAGTGATTCGGAAGCGACAAGTTTCTCTACATATGCTTTAAATCTTACGTGTTCTTTAACTAATGACGGGGCCAAGTTTGAGGCTATCTTCGATTCGACAGCTATTAGTGAATGGAACGTCGAGGCCATGCTAGAGCGGCTATCCCATATCATACAGCAGCTAGCATCGATTTCTGAAGGCCAGCCTCTCACCGTCGCCGATATTGACCTCCTTTCGGCAACTGACCGAAAACAATTGTCGTTATGGAACAGCACGGTGCCCGCAGCGGTGGAAAAGTGTGTCCATAATCTGATAGAGGAGCAGGCCTTAGCGTGCCCACAGGCAACGGCCATATGTGCCTGGGATGGCGATTTAACATACAGCGAGCTGGATACTCAGGCAACCCGGCTGGCGCACCATTTGGTCGATCTAGGGGTAGGTCCAGAAGTCATGGTAGCACTATGCTTTGACAAGTCTAAGTGGGCGGTCGTTGCTATGATTGCCGTTCTCAAAGCTGGTGGCGCCTTTGTTCCTCTAGACATGACACAGGCCTCAAGCCGGAGAGAAGCTGTCTTTGCCCAGATCGGCGCGCAGGTAGTGTTAACATCAAATACATACGTCGCGGTGCTTGCAACTCCTGGCCGGGCCGTTATTTCTGTTGATGACGAGAGCATCCAGAACTTGCCAGCAACGTCGAGAACTCAACGAGCCTCACACCAGCAACCTTCCTCTGCTGCCTATGTTTTCTTTACGTCTGGGAGCACAGGACAGCCCAAGGGCGTTATGGTCGATCACCGTGCCGTCAGTACTAGCTGCGTTAGTCATGGACGCGAGATTGGCTTCAACAAACAGACACGAATGCTGCAGTTTACCTCGTACACGTTTGATGTCAGCATCATGGAGGTGCTAACTACCCTCATCTACGGGGGTTGTATATGTGTGCCGTCCAACGAGGAGAGGTTCAACGACCTGGAGGGAAGCATCGAGAGAATGAAGGCCAATGTTGCTTCGCTTACGCCATCGGTGGCGCGACTGGTAGATCCAAGCCGGACGCCATCAGTCAAGACAATCGTGTTGGCTGGAGAAAACGCTAGCGACCAAGACCTCAACCGGTGGTCGCACATTTCGCGAATCAATGCATATGGCCCAACAGAGAGTACTATCTTCTGTTCAATCAACAAGATCAGCGCCAGCAACGACCGCGGTGGTTCATGTATAGGAAAGGCCGTGGGTTCGGTGAGCTGGGTGGTGTTACCCAGCGATGCCAGCCGTCTCGCCCCCGTCGGGGCCATTGGTGAGCTGCTTGTAGAAGGCCCAATTCTGGCGCGAGGCTACTTTAATGACCCGGAGAAGACGGCGGCGGCATTTATCGAGAATCCACCGTGGCTGCTCCACGGCGGCCGCAATGGGCGCCTGTATAAGACGGGAGACTTGGTGCGATATAATCCGGACGGCAGCCTGACTTATCAGGGGCGCAAGGACAACCAGGTCAAGATCCGCGGCCAGCGAGTCGACCTAGGTGAGGTTGAGTATCATGTACAAGCCTGTGTTCCCGGTATTCGCCAGGTCGTTGCAGAGATAGTTGTGCCTGGGGGAGACAGGGCAACACCTATACTCGCGGCATTCGTTGTCCTAGACAAAAAGCTGACGTCGAATGAGGCACAAGTCATCCACGTGAGCCGGGAAGCAGAGGACAAGTTGTCTGAGCGACTGCCCGCTTACATGGTACCCAAAGTCTTCTTTGCCATCGGCGAGATTTCAATCAACGGCTCGGGCAAAACAGACCGCGGCGTATTGCGTCGCATCGGGGCAGAGTTCTCCACGCAAAGGCTGGCCGAACTGCAGAGCAGCAGCCTTGCCAATAAGCGAGCTCCATCTTCAGAGACGGAGAAGGTATTGCAACAGATTTGGGCACGGGTTCTCAACATTGACCCGGCTACCATCGGAGCAGATGAGAGTTTCTTCCGTCTCGGTGGCGATTCGATCTCGGCGATGATGGTATCAGCAGCTGCTCGGTCCTCTCAGATCGACGTCTCAACCGCAGACGTGCTCCGGAAGAAGACGATATCTCGGCTTGCGGCTAGTGCTCTCGTCCCCAAGCGCTCATCCGGCCCCGATCCTACAGACAATCACGACGACGACGGCCAACCATTCCAGCTGGGTCCTATCCAACAGTTTCACACTCAACTGGAGCCCCATCCCACCAAATGTTTCGACCAGAACTTTCTCCTCAAACTACGCAAAGCGTTTCCGTTCGTCTCTGTGGCACAAGCCATCGAGACCATCGTGTCGAGACACCCCATGCTGCGCGCCCGGTTTAGCCAGACAAGCGAAGGAGCATGGCAGCAACGCATCACCAACGATATATCTGGCTCGTTTTATATAAGCAAAGCTTCAAATGCAGCAATTTCGGGGCCAGAAGAAGCGGAATGCATCCGCCAGTGCCGTGAATTACTCGACATTGAGAGTGGCCCACTTCTCGCGGCGGTTCTGTATGAAGACGACGCCGAAAGCCAGAAGCTCTTTGTCACAGTCCACCACCTCGTCATCGATCTCGTGTCTTGGCGCGTGCTGCTCACGGAATTGGAGGAGCTCCTAACCGTTGGAAAGCTGGACTCTCCCGTCACAACAAGTTTTCGTACGTGGTGCGACCTACAGGGGCAGTTCGCGGCGGAGCATCTCGACAGTCAGCTCGAGGCTATACAAGTCCCACCGCCGCTTTTGTCATACTGGGGTATACAAAGCGACGAGAATGTTATCGGGGCCACTACGGTCAAGTCGTTTGTTCTAGATGATGCAACCAGTGCGGCGATTCTCGGCGACGACTGCAACCAAGTATTCAACACTCGACCCATGGAGCTGATGGCGTCCGCCCTCGTGCACTCTTTCCGCAGTGTATTCGAGGATCGTGAAGCGCCGGCGATATTCAGCGAAGGCCATGGTCGAGAGACTTGGGACGACGACATGGACATCGATGTCACTCGCACCATAGGCTGGTTTACAACAATATTCCCAGTATATGTGCCCATGGCTCAAGGTGGTGCTGTGGCTGACACAATCCGCCAGACCAAGGACTTTGTCCGCAAGCTATCAAAGAATGGCTGGTCGTATTTCACATCCAGATTTGCAGACCAAAACAAGGCCAAGGCGAATACTGCTGGATTCCCTGCCGAGATACTGTTAAACTTTGCCGGTTCATATCAACAGCTGGAGCGAGGTGCGTCACTCTTCGAACCGCTCCCGTTGCCAGAGGGCTGTGACCCGGCATCCTTTTCTGGAGTGCGGCGATATGCTCTATTCGACGTTTTCGCAGCAACAGACAAGGGCCGCCTGGCCATTTCCGTTGTATATCCCAAGAATGCCCGCCACCAATCCAAAATCAATATGTGGGTAGAGCAATACCAGTCTCTTCTCCAAAGCATGGCGTCACTGCTGCCACAACAAAGCCAACAGTGGACTCTGGCTGATTATCCAATGGCCTTTTCGTCATACGGTGACCTAGCTGAATTCGAAACTAGCCTGCTGCCAGAGCTGAGCATAACCATGGCTGACATTGAGGACATCTACCCCTGCACGCCAGTCCAGGAACGGATTCTGGCTACTCAAGCCAAAAACCCAGAGACCTATCGGGTTGTACTAGAGTTCGAGGTGCTTGCCACCGGCGGCAGTGACCGAATTGATCTTTCCAGGATCGAGCAGACTTGGCGTAGCATTGTGCAGCGGCACTCACTGCTGCGTGCCCATCTAGTCACCAGTATGCCAGGGAGCTCAAGCACGATGCATGTTGTGCTGAAGGATCCTGTTCCAAGCATCTCACACATCCCCTTCTCGAATGGTAATGGGGATGATAGCAAACAGAAGACCTGTCATGCTTCTGTTGGCTATGGCAAGCACGGCCTTCAACATAACCTGTCCATATCTCAGCTCGACGGAGCCCGCGCTCATCTCCGCATCGAGATGAACCATGCTATCATAGACGGACACTCTGTAAATGTCTTAATTCGTGACTTTAGACAGGCATATCGTGGCAGCGCTAGCCCGCCCGCCCCCTTGCATTCGGAATTCATCAAATATATCCAACAGCAATCGGGTCAAGCCGACCCTAAGTTTTGGCCATCATATTTAGATGGCGTTTCTTCATGCCTCATGCCCACCTCAGGTAGCAGTCAAAGGGAGAATGGCACGTATTTAGTTGATGTTGCGGGTATTGATGCAGATAAAATACACAACTTCTGCATGAAATGGGAAGTGACGACAGCCACTGTTATTCAGGTTGCTTGGGCCCTTGTTTTGCAACGGTATACGGGATCGAAGGTGCCCTGCTTAGGCATGCTCACCTCAGGTCGGGATGTACCCGTTGATGAAGTCAATGACATGTTTGGGGCATTGATATCCCTGGTTCCCTGCCGCATACACCTTGACAAACCACGAACAGTCCTGAAGGTCCTGAAGGATGTACAAGAGGATTATGCTGACTGCTTACCGCATCAAACGTATGCGTTGGCGGAATTTACCAAGGCCGTTCCTCGTGCAGAGGTGGCAGAACTATTCAACACCGCTATATCTTTCCAAAGAGCGGGAGGTGAATCCGTAACGTTTGAGGATGAAGGAGCAATTATCTATCGGGGAGGACAAGATCCAGTAGAGGTATGTGGACCAACTGCTCGACTATGAGACTCAGAAATGCTAACTTTCTTTACAGCATGACATCTACATTAGAGTGCTTGATGGGCCAAAGACGCTTAGAATTGTCCTGGAGCTTTGGGAGGATCGTATCTCAAGGACCCAAGGCGAGGAGGTGGCAGCCTTTTTCGCTGTTGCAATATCCGCAGTTATTTTTGCTCCTGAAGAGGATATCTTGAGCCTTACCTTGTGAGATGAGGCGGAGCAAGGGGTACGTTTCGGTGTAATTAAATCTAGTTGGGGATTTTTCTTCACTGTCTTCCTTTTTTTTTCCCCTCTGTTTTTTCCTATATATTTTAGTGTCTTTCTTCCACATGCTGTAGCTTGTAAACGAACGTTGCGTCTTAGGTGTATGCAATAGGGGTGGGCAATACAAGTTCGCCTACTGAAGTAAAAAAGATATTTTACTTATAAATGTTTACTAATACTATAATAAAATAACATTTCAACTAACTAATTTTAGGGATTTCATTGCCCTATCTTACAGGGCTATATTAAGCTCAGTTAGATTTTTCTCTTACCTAGGAGATTTTACTTTACGCCTAACTCTTACTCCTACATGTTATGATCCGCCTAATCTTTTGCCCCGTTCAGCAGAACAATATAACGGATCGTTACAATACACAGATACTATATTATAATATTACTAAAACACATTTTTGTAAATAGCTACCAGTGTAATACATTAATAGACTTCATTTAAACCTTTTTACTAATGTTTTAAAAGGCACCTCAGACATTTTCCGTGTACCAAAGGACTTTAGGCATTTATAATATATAGTAACATATATAGTAAAATTAGATTAGTGTTATAACCTGACTTCTATAATTGCAATTATATGCCTACAGGGTAGGCAGCATGTAGGTTCACTTCGGGTAACCTAACTAATAGGATCAATGTCGCGTTAAGTCGACACAACCACAGACAACTGGAGTTGTCTGTGGCTAACACAGTTATAGACAACTTTACCCAGCATAGCTGAAAATATACTTACATTCTCCACACTCATTTAAAATAGTTAGGTAGCCAGTTGTAAATCTAGCCATCAGATTAGGTTTAGATATCACTCTACTAGCTAGGTACATAATACTTACACTGTCCATTACCGACCTGACTGACCCGCCAACATAAACCAAGACCCTAGAGGATTATCCTTTAGGAACAGCTAACCTATACTGTCATATAGGACCCGGTTCGTTACATATTGCTGTGTTAATAATTAGCTATCAAACTATCTGAATGAGTGTAGTAAATATGAGTTTATGTACTCAGTTGGCTGGCTGGACTTCTGATTTCTGATAGCCTGTGTTATGGATCATTGAATTATTAAACAATTTAATGGCCTCTCTTTGATTGCTCAGGCAGTCTGACTTTTACCGGGAAGCGGCTTCCCCGTAGGCCCATTATCGCAACCATAATATCCAGCTCGGGACACCATGCTTATTCTTAGTGAAAAGCTCAGGGACCCTTTGTCGGAGGGTCGGAGCAATATGAATCAGTGACAATAACATTCCACGTGCCGTCAAATGAGAAAATCTGCAAGCTTATGTAAGAAACTCTGCTCCAAGGTCGCATATCTGTATGAAGCTCCAGTTCATAGACATACCTGTCCCCTAACGTGATGAATCCAGTTTCCAATAGCCCCTGAGCCAGGTAGTGGCGAGATATATTCATATCTGATGCAGTACTCGTTGATTCCCACTGCATTGCTTTGCCAAACCGTTAACCAGGTATGTAGATGTGATGCTGGCAGGTGCTCACTTACTCGGCCACGAACTTACAGGGCACCGTTATAGATGTAGGATGGTCATTGCAGAGGAAGATCGCAGCGTTGTTGTTGCAAGTAGTTCGGATACAGCCGCCCCAACCCGCGGGAGCAGTACATCCGCCGTTGCCGATTGCCTAGGAAGATAGCCATGTTAATCCACTTATACAGGAGCTCCTGCCTTTGCTAGGGATCTATAGATATCTGAGCTGACAAGCACGTACATAAAGATAATTAATACCATCATAAACGTTAATTTGATATGTCTCCTTGAACACGTTACAGTTACGGCTCTATCCAACAAGTCAGTGAGCTATCTGGGTAAGGTTATTTATGGATAGAAAGCCTTATACACTAGTGTTAATAGGATCCCCCCGAATATGGGGGACAGTGTCGCTGGCCTCCCTCCCGCTCTTAACGCCAAGCTGACTGTCATAATCGGGATTAATGGCAATGATTTGGTTATATATTTCCTGAAAAGTGGTTAGCTCGTGGGTGGGTTGCGGGTGTAATCTTAGGACGCTAAGCAAGGCAACTTGCCTCAGCAGTACCACTTAGGGTGACATTGTCTTCCCCAGCCTTGACTTGGCCCGTCCACACAAGAGGTGCCCAAGATATCGCGTCCTTGTCGGCTCCAGTCTTGTATGAGGCTGCCTGTACAAAGAACACAAAATCAGTCATTCTGAAATTTTAAGAAACCCGCCATTTTGCATATCAGATAATGCATTATGCATCATAGAGCGACTTACCACAGCGGAGGTAACACCGAGTAGAATTGCGTAGACTGAGAAAGACTTCATCTTCGAGGTCTATGAATAGCCCAGAGGAATTGGCGCAGAGATAGCTACTGCAGAACTGCAACCTCATCTGGTGATAGTTGGAAATATATAGACATTCTCGCTATGATGGCAATTCTTTCTCGCTTCACGCGATCAGCGGGGGCATTGCGTATCCTGTTAACCAATCAACTGTATGGTGCTTTCTATTTGTTTCTCACAAAATCTTCTCTTTACTGTATAAGCTGACTTAATTTGAGAGGCTCAGGGTCGGTCTGAGCCCTATAGGGGCTGTTAAGATTGTCAGCTAGCCGGGGGTAGCAGCCTAATACTGTCGTATAATCTTACAAATTACGCTTATTGATTGCAGGGGCTGGCAACCTAATGCTGTCGTATCTCTTTCTTTCTTGTAGTTTAGTGGCTTGCTGTATACTCTCATAATTTACGCTCTATGCTAATTGGCGTTTTTACCCAGCAGGATTTCCACCCCGTAGGATTTTCAGGATCAAAAGAATCCTACCGCAGCCCCCAAATAACATACAATACTATTGTAGTTAGCTCGTGGCCATAAGCTTAACTCGATTGGCCGGCTTGACTCGATTGTCCACGAAGTCATGGCATGCAGCTATGGATTTTGCGGACTAGAATTGTGGCTTAGGCAGCGTACTCGACAAGCGTATTCGAATACGCCTATTTCACTAATACCTGTGTCCCGATACGCTTTCTATTATACAAAAAATCTTTTGAAAAGGCGGCTTGGCAAGCAAGCAACCTCGACTAGCGCTAACATAATTGGGGTTGTAACTAATGCTTTATATCATTAAAAAAAAAAAAAATATTGTAACGAAGTATTTATAAATCCTTTAGTATTAACTTTTTATGTATGGCCGTTTTGCTGGGTGGGGATGTCTATTGCTGGCCTTTTCCATAGTGAATTAGTAATATTCTAGACTTAAGATGGTCAACAATGGGCGGTGTCTAACAGAATTTCGTAGGGATAAGTGGGTTAATACTTGACATATCTGTCTCTGATATGTGATTACACAGGCTGGCATTTATTCCTAAGCGTAGCTACTCAGGGGTTCCAGCTGCTCGCTTGGTATGCTCTCCAACTCATAGACGATATCAGGAACGAACGCAATGCAGATGGAAATGGGGAGCTTATCTGATGAACTTGAGTGAGTTGGATATTTTCATATGCTCCTGTGGATAGCTCTTCTTTTCTTTTCTTTTCCTCCTTCTTCTTCTTCTTGATGATTTGGTTGTTTGTATTTCGGCCAGCTATACTCTCTCCTACTATAAGCCGATATATTTCTAAGAACCCTTGATACTGAAAGGGAGCTGAACTTAGGCTTTACAACAATGGTTTTCAGTTTACATGGACTTAAAATGATGTAATGTCTGAAGCAATCGCGTTTTACCTTTAGTATTTTCTTATTGTCAATCGCCTATGGTGCTATACTGCGCCGCCGTTTCTTGTGCGAAGGAATCCTCCTTAAATATTCATATTATTTAAACAGCAACAGATCTCTGGTTCCAGTCAACCACTCGTGAGTAGTTTGTGGTATATCTCCTAAAAATAAACCTACATCATCTTTTAAATCATTAACACTTAATAATGAGAGAGGCAAGTTATGTTTGGAAGTTAGAGAATACACATACTGTGAATCATCTTTACACTTTCGTATTAATATCTATCTGTGTTTGAGTTAAGGGCAGTTTTGCTTGTGAGTCAACACTCCTCAATATCTAAACTAACTAGATATACAATATGCTCGTACTCCGTATCTACTATGGATCCGTATCCATTTAATCATCATCTGTATCCATTGGATCACCATCATCTATATCCATGGGATCGTCGTAAGTGTTCCTAGGTAGTGGGGGTTCGTCCTTCCAATCCTCAAAAGGATTTTGGTTCCCTAAATATGACCATTCACCAACTTCACCATAGGCCGCTTTAAGATCCAGTACGCGATTCAGTAAATCCTTATTGGTTTGCTGCGCACCTGTCGTGGTTCCGCCACCGGCCGCATTACTTGGGCCTGTTAGTGTTTCCTCAATCTCTTTCTGGTACTGATTCAGTACGAATGCCATTCTTCGTCCTGCAGCTGCGGACTCTTCGTACATCCATCTCTTGAAATAATTTGCAATGTCAACGCGCACATAGGGCTTAACGGCGTATGTCTTGTCGTTAAAATTTTCGGCCGCGGTTTCCATGCCCTCCCTAGGATACAAATACAGTCAGTTTCTGCACAATATACCAGAGAGAATCACTTGTTGTGCATTGCAAGAATCGGGGCTTGGGGAAATTGTAAAAACTAACAGAAAATCAACGATTCTATTTGCTTGTTTTTTAAGTATATCCTCAATGCCATGGTGATATTGAATTGCGTATAGGACCTCGCGCATGTCGCAAATGGCTTGTGAATACTGAGGTGGTTTTTTCTTCAAGCACTTTTCAATTCGTCGGACATCTATGGTGTTGCCATTCCACGCTCTAAGAGAGTGAGTTGTCAGCGACGAATCCGCTATTGAAGCTAAGTTGGCCATTTTAACACTCACGCTTCTTTCACAGAATTTGTTTGACCGTCAAGTAACGGCATTTCTTCGCCATATTTCTCGGTGTTGGGGATCGCTTTCATGATTGTCTGGCTCAAAGCCCCCGTGGGTGCCGCATATTCTTTCGAATCGTACCAGGTGGCTTGGAGTGGGATCATGTCGAGCCAAAACTTAAAGTGCGCGCAAAAGCCCCATTCACCAGCCATCAACCAGCCGTCGCTGGCTCTGGTATACTGTTTTGCATATGCTGGCGTTGCTGCGTTATCAAATTTTTTCCCTGAATCTGCTTTTGGTTTGTTCATAAAGGCCACAAAATTCACGAGGAAATCTTTGAGCTAAATTATACTTCTGTTAGTCATGCCACGCATCAAGTGCCCACTTCGCCATCGGAGTAATAGAATATGATGGACGTGAGAAATCTCACAAGACATAGTCAAAAAAGACTTACAGTATGGTGCTCCTATGTTCCAGCAAAAAAAGTTAGCAAAATGATCGCAATTTGAAGACGATATAAAGATCTTAACGCCACTCACAAGCACATGTTCTGCACCATACTTCTTTGAGTCGCTAACGGTCTTCAGTTCGCCAAATTCTTATTATTGCCCACTTATTAGTATCACGCTCATGGACCCTTTGGAAATGTAGCGGGGATCGACTAACCGTAGTTGTCCATATCAGACCTATCTAAAGGTCCATATATTTTGTATTTGCCTCCCGTCTTTCCAGCAATAACTTCACTCGAGACATAGTAGGTGAGCTTTGGGACATTAACAGTCGGTTTCCACTTGGTCTGGGCGGGATCATAGCCGTACTTTTCGCAAAGATCGAAAGGAGGCTTAGTGTTAGTGCGCTTCTCGATTAACGCGCGCTCTTTCTTGAACCATCGCAAGGTGGCTTCATATTCTGGCCTCAAAGGCGCAGAACCTGGAACTGTAGCGCGTTTCTTTGACGAGGCTCCAGCGATTCCTTCGCATTCTGGGTCATTCACTATGCCGTCCTCATCAAAGAGCGGAGAACAGGGACTGTCCTCAAAGTATGTGTCCCTGGGACACACTAAACAAGATCCTTTCGGATCCGGGAAAAGTGGGTTCACGACTGGCGCTTGATCATCACCATCAGCACGTGGCCTAACTGATTGTAGACTGGGAACTTGTGTTGCGTTGCCTGTAACTCTAGATTCCAAATTATTCACTGGGGTAAAGTTGTCTGGAATGAATGAGTAGCATTTGGGGGCCAGCAGTTGCTTGGAGGTCTTGTAAATAGTAGTGGTAGGCAAATCCCAGCCCAGAGAGGACGTGTTGGTGATGAGGTCGAATTTTTGCTCGTAATCCATACGGTACTGTAGGCCATTGGTACAAGTCTCGGACGTACCCACTCCAATGGTCATACGGTTGGGGAAAGCTGCCGTGATGTGCGTGTCGGTCCGAAGAAGGCCGTTGATGTCGACTTGCACTTTGAACGCTATACTTGGGGTGAGCGTGAGGGCGATAGAACCCTGAGCTGCGACAGAAACCTTTCTGTTTGCTCTAACGGTAGTGTCAAGTGAGTACATGCCCGCATACAGTGCTGTAGGGTCTGGAAGATATTCCAGATAGGGCGGGTACATCCATGTCAATGGTACCGTCTTGCCGTTATTCATGTTAGTGTTTGAAATGGTCACACCACTTCCGAAGAACCTGCAATATATATGTCAGTGGCGAACATAGCGGCACAAAATGAAGGGATAGATGCTTACCCAGAGACAGTCGCGATAGAGTCTACCTGCGCTGTGACATCCATATAAGGCCCAATGGTGACTAGTCCCTTGATATTGAAACTTCCTCCCCAAGGTGCAAAATTTTCGACTACACACAGGTCAGTAAAACAAGCTCCGGTAAGGAATGAAAGTAATGCTCAGCAACATACGCAGTTGAGCCTCGCGCGACTCAAAGGTGAACTGGGCCTCTCCCTCAAGATACAATTGTACATTTGCCGAAAACTCTTTGATTGAGAAGTAGGCAAAGGCCTGTTCGAATTGGGTGTCCTTGACTCTACCAATCAAGCTCACACCAAAGTCGAGGTCAGCATTTAACGACCCATTGGCTCTAACAGACATGCTTGCATCAAAATTTGGCGGGCAGCTGATGGATGCCTGGTATAAGACTTGCTCGAAGCTGTAGCTGCCCGGTTCACTGCTGCTGACTGCACCGTTCTTCAATAAGTCGATGAACTTTTGTGCCCACCACCCGCCACTGCCAGCGCCGCGCTTCCGCAGCTCGTGTTGGCGAAACCACTCCATGTGCGGCTCGCGCCAGTCCGGGATGCTTGATTTCTTCTTAGCAGCGCCGTCCGTTTGAAGGTCGTCTTCGCTGCGCTTCTTTTTGGACTGCATGTCTGATGCCACTATTTGGCTCCAGTAGTGTGAATGACTCGAGGTATCAATTCGCACAAAGATCTCATCACTGGCCACATCACGAATGCGATAATCGTATTTGATCTCGTATACTTTGGAATAAGGCGTCGCGCGTTTGACGAGGTGGTGCGGTAGTGTTGTGTTATCAATTTCGTTGAACGAAACGACGCGAACCCACTCATCCGGTCCGCACGATGCAGGGAGGCGAGCGATAGTTCCGTAGGCTCCGTCGCCCAGAAGAAGATCCTCACAATCGTGGTCATCCGATTCAGCCAAACAGACTGCTTTAAAGGTCTGCACGCTGTAGTCTTCAGGGTCCGGATTAGGGCAATCAAAGGTTTCGAGGAAAGACCCGTCACGCCTATCAAGAGACTGTACGGATTCTGGAGGACCAACCATTACAACCCAAGCTGGAAAGAAACCACTGGTTAGAAACAGAAACAAATTAAGGGCTCTTTGGATGAAATTCAAGACGACATCGAGGGATTTATAACGAACCGAAAGGTGAAGTTTCAGGATCAACGTCCCATGACCATATGCCATCAAAGGCTTCTTGGTACACAGCTTCATCGGCGGTCGGAATTGATTCATATTCTGGAAATAGATGGTCTAGAGGAACGGGCAGTGTCCCCCCTGCATCTGAGCTACATTTTGTATCCCAAGGTCAGTAGTGAACAAGTTCCAAAGCCTGGGGATACTTCACTTACCCGAAAGGCGAAACGCAACAGAAAGACTTTTGGCCGCCGAAATAACAGCCGCTGGCTGTGGAGCTGGAGCCTTTGACAGGAGTAGCCCATGAACTTCGTGCTACCAGGACGTCTCCCTAAATGCAGATGAAAGGTTAGTCAATCTGTGACAACAAAATAGGTCATGTCAATGGCATAAGATAGGATTATAGAAATTAGTTAAAGCTTACCACTGGACAGTTCGTTTGCGCGCAGAATCCAGATGAGCCATACCAGTCACAAAGGTTGGCGTTGAATACTGGCTCTTCTGGGCAGCAGAGTTTCGAGGATCCAGAGTATGTGAGATACTGTGGCTTATTGCTAGGACAAGAACTTCCGCGATACCACTGGCACTTATTCACAGCTTTGTTAATGTTTAAGGCCGGACAACAAAACTGCTTGCGGTTTGTCGAGCAGTATCCGCCTCCGCCATAGTTATCAAGGGCCAACGTTGTCTGAAGAGCGCCGGGTTAGCCTACAACGTAAAAGAGATGGGAGAAAAATATCGGATCACCTCTCCATCTTCGCAACTCTCTGTGCAACTGTTCGTCCAGTGGCAGGTTGCCGGGTCTGGTGCTCCCCAGGGTGGGCAGCACAAAGCACGCTGTTTAGAATCCTTGCCTGACTTGGGGCAGCCTTTGCCATAGCGATCAAGGTTCAGCCTCGTCTAGATTGATTGAGTTAGTGAGTGGTGATATGAAAGAAGGTTACTTCAAATAAAGACGCGAGAGATGGATAATGAAACAAACCATTTCCTTGAAACCCTGATTCGGTGAACATTCACCTCCGCACTCTGTGTAATAACACTGAGAGATATCAAAATCCAGCGAATCACTCTCTGGTACCTTTGCATCCACCTCCCTGTTTGTAAGGGCCTTTAGTGCGTTGAAGCCATCGTCATCTTGGTCAACAGCCCAAACCATCAAGCCGGCTAACCCACGGTCATTGGCAAAATCAACCTTCTGTTGAAAAGTGACACTGTCATCATATGAAATCCCTGCCAAATATAAGGATTAGTTATCTTGCGGGCATGAAATGGAAATGAAACGAATGCATGAAAGTGACTGACAGTTATCGCTGTCGTAGACAAACATCTTTACAGCAGCCTCCCTGTCCCACATTTGATATGCCGAGTCGCCGGCCAATGCAACTTCTTCCATGATCTCTCGGTATGATAGATAGCCTGCTGTGTTGCTGCAGTCACCCTTGGCACCGGGGCCACTGAACCTACACCCCGGCTTTGTGCACGAAGCATCGGCAAGCTTGTACGAACGTCCATAGAAGGCGATACCGAGGTTAATCATTGTTGGACTGATATCGTTAAGCCAGAAGAGATCTAGTGCTTGATCAACCTCGGTGAGATTGGTATGAGCTAAGATTTGCTTGCCGATCTCGTTTGTTTCATCCCAGATGCCGTGCAAATCATAACTCATAAGATTGATAAAGTTGACATGCTTGACCAACTCCTGGAGATCGAAATATTGCAAGTACCAATATGAGCTTGGGGCTGTAATAGAAATACCCCAGTGCCCGTGACCATGTTCATTGAAAGCATCACGGACGGCCTTTAGGAGCAATGGGAAATTGCCAAAATCGCGATCAGTGCCGCCACGATCAGGTGCACCGGGATACTCCCAGTCGATATCAACGCCATCAAATCCGTATTGAGTCATAAATCTGACCAGATTGAGGGCAAATTGGTTTCTGAACCCCTCTTCAGCCGCCATATCGCCAAACACGTGTTGAAATTCAGTGCTGCAGATCTCTGCGTCAGTACCACATCCTTGCTCGGGGCCTACCCTTGTGGCTGTATGCACTTACTTGTTATCACTAAAGGTCCATCCTCCTATAGACAGCCAGAAGCCCGTTTTCGGGTTTGCGAATCTGGCCGAAGTCACTGCGGTGTAAAGCTTGTCGGCGTCAGCGGCACTTAGACTGCTTCCGTCTTCTCCTACCATGGGGACGATATCAAGCTGCTCCCGTTAGAACTTAGAATTCGAAAAAGTTTTTAGCGATTTATCACTTACCGTATCAGGACTGATGTACGCAAACGCAAAGTTGACGATATCGAGAGCAGATACAGGAAGTTGAGAAGGCTTCAAAGACCCACACCGCCCAGACCCCGAACTCCACGATTCATAGTAACCTATGATCTGGGATCGAACATTGCCTCCACCCCCAGGACGAGTAGGTTGCCCACAATTAGACTGACATCCGGCACCGGGATCACAAAATTCCTTGTTTATTATCAGTTTACCGAAGTCGCGTCAGGGACCTCAACACACTCACTGTCGTTCGCCCGCAGAAGCCAAACTGGGAGCAGCACACATTCAGCGGGCAGGTTTTTTTACCATCCTCAGAAAATTGACCACATTCTGCCTTAGCGTCGCAGTTGGATGTGCAACCAATGCCGCAATACGCAGGCCCGTAGCCACACACGCCGCTAGCACCGCAACAGGCTCCGTTGATGCATGGACGGCCTTTTGCGCAGGTGTGATCATCAACTACAGCAGCTCTTCCAAAGAGATTGATATATTTGCTTTGTTCCCCGACATCTGGTACCGCTCGTCTGGTGAGTTTTAGGTCTTGCCCAATTTCTGGCCCAGCAGCCGCCACAGAGGTTGGAAAGATGAATAGTAAGGCGGCAAGCGAAAGGAGAAGACCAACGATAGACGTATGTCGCAGCCTTGCGGCTCGGGTCTCCTTACCCATAATTGACGCTCTCAGTACAACGAGAGGCTAGTTATAATGTCAGAGACAATAACCAATATAATCGAAAAAGTCTTAACAAAGTAAATAGTAATGAATGGCTGTCCTCGGGACGAATATGAATGCTAGAACTCAAGAGAAAATGCGATAGCTCTTTTCAAGGTCTGCGGATATTCATATGAAAAAGGTCCAGAGTAGCGAGCTCACAGCCTATCAGCAAGTTGTATCTGTACTTGAGATATTCGGTCGTTGGTTGTGAACTGAATTGTTCAAAAGTTCCTTTAATTTAAACTTCCCACGAACAGAGCCGTATTTAGTGATCTCATGCCTCTTGATAATTTCCGCATAGTAGTTCTCTTGTAAGGGAAACGGACAATGGGACCTTGAAGAAACGATTTCTCTTGCCCCGAAACAACCGAACCAACAACAACTCTCGTGAAATAGCAACGCTATACGGCAATTACGGCGCGCCAAGACCGCGTTGGCTCATTAGGGTCCATTTCCAATTCTTCAACATAGTGGTTCCATATGCAGGGGAAGCGGACCCTTTGAAGAAATTAGTTTCCTCGTTCAGACAGAGCCCGCATAACAACAGTTTTCATTGTTGGGCTTATATGATGGTTGCAGAAAGCCAAGACGCTGTTGGACGTTGGGACTAACAGGATCCATCTTCAATGGACCTGTGATATCACTTCCGCGGGTGCTACTACCGGAGGTTTCCTGAAAATGATGGGTTATTCATTTTATCCAGAGAGGGTCTCGCCAAAACCAGATTAGTGGCTTCTCAGACAGGGGCTATCGGCCTCACGAAAACGCATTGGGGTGAGATATTTTATTGATATTCATCTAGTTATGGTTAACGCCGGTGCGATCGGTTAATAAAGGCCGATTGGTTCTGGATTAAAATTAGCAGACATACTTCGTACTTGCAGAAACTTGCAGCGCATCCTGAAGGACTATTTATCGGCCAAAATCTTTCGAATTTTATAACAGAACTAGTTGTGGCATCGACATTGCTCCAAAGGTTTAAGCGAAGGTGCATAGAGTACCAAAAGAGTGTACCAGGGGAGCCTTTTGTGCAACTAGAATTTGTTAACAGTTTTCCCGCCTGGTGAAGCTAAAGTTAATTTTATGCTTTATTTTATGCCAGAGCTTACTTAGATCAGGTACTTGCACCTGGTCCTTAGACGTAGGTAGACTACCAACAGTGCTAAAGATCCCTGCAAGCCTAGTCGCAGTCCACTGATAATTTATGGATTTGGTTAAATATTGCCTCAAGAACAACAGGGTAGATGATCCTGCGGCAAAAAATATCCACTGTCGTCTTGCATGTACATTGACTTTTGATTTAGCGTAACTCGGAGAGGGTTGGACGAGCCGGAATACAACAACCTTTCCAATGGTTTGACAATAGACCTCTCAGTTCATGTATTTGTAAGTGATAGAGAAAAACTCGGGTCCCCGCCATGGAAAATTTCCTGCATTTGCCATGTTCCTTCAACATTAGCTTCAAGATGTTGTTGTCTTTACTTACTCTTGCCGTTGTTGGCTACGGCTCTGTCTTGAGATCCTCTGCTGATAACACGCTTGATAGGAACCGCGTCCCCAATCTCAGAAGGGATGATACCACGCAGCTGTTTAATGTGACCGGCATGGCAGGGCTGTCGGCAAAATGCGTTCAGGCCATGGAATCTCCCGTGTCTTGCTCCAATGATGGCATGATGCTGCTCAGCCAAGCTGATGCTATCAGTGGAATCGCGACGCCAGAATTGCTCACAGCAGATGATTTGGCCGCGTTATGCACCACATCCTGCTCTAACTCACTTGCATCTCTGAGCGAAGCAGTCGAAGCAGCATGCAGTGACGACGTCTTAACTTTTGCACCATCTAATAGCACTGTGTATATACCGGGTACTGACGCCCAGGAGAGCATCTTTGGTGGCAGTGGTGAGACTTTTCGGCCGTCTCTTGCACTGGACATGATGCTACTGAAGTATAAAATTGGATGTCTTAGAGACAGGTGAGTTCCTTCTCGACAGTATGGACATTCCGTCAGACTGCTTACCGAGTTATAGCGCGATTTCTGGATCAGACGGGTGGTGTTACCTCCGAGTCAATGAAGGCCTCACTCAGGCCTGCGACGACTGTGAGCTGGGCGCGTTCCGTGCCCAGATGGAAGATCCAGGGAACTATGATGCCGACCTGGCGGTGCAGTACACATCACAAGTCTCTTCCTGCCACAAGTCTCTCACTCCTATCGCCACTCCTACAAAGTCCGTCTTTATCAGCTCAACCATTGTGACAACAACAGAGACTTGCAGAGGAACAATGGTACCAGTTGCAGCCAATGCCAACTGCGATGACTTTGCCCGCACTCATAGTATCGGCACGGAACAACTACTATCACTCAACGGCCTCACCTCAGGTTGCGTGGGTTTTCCAGGATCAAAGTCTTCCCTCTGCGTTGTGGGATCATGCAAGACGTACACAGTCACCAAGGATGACACATGTTCGACTATTGTCAAGCAGGCCGGCATCGCCGATGTGCAATTTATATCGTGGAATCCCATGCTCAGCCCTCAAGCCTGCAATAGAGATATCGCAAAGATGGTGGGACATGTAGTCTGCATCAGCAATCCTCTTGGGTACACATCTCCAAGCAACACAGGCTCAGGTCCGGTAACAACAAGCAGTTCGATGCTAGGCCCTGTAACGGGATTCGATGATTTGCCGGATGTTTCCACTATCTGGACGCACGCGCCTGTGACAACAACGACCCTCTCGGCAGATGATCCCTTTTATACGCCAACATATGAGCTTGCAAATGGATCAATCTCAGATTGCTATTTTATGTACGACAACGATCTTGATAGATTCACTTGTCTTAGCGCATCTAGATTATTTGGCGTTGATGTAAACACTTGGATACGCTGGAATCCTAGCGTGTGGAAGCCAGCCACCGATGATGCAGACTCGGACTGCTATTTGAATAACGCAACCAGATACTGCGGTCTCTTCTGGGATCCTACACGTAAGGAAGAGGCAGAAAAGAATCATTTTCGGAGTAAATGACATGCTAACAATCCTTTCCTACTGACAGTTGCGACGCTCCATAATGACACAGTATCCCCTTACGAACCCAAGCCTTCGGATGCTACTGCAGGTGCTACAGATGAATGCTATATATGGGACAAAACACCAGCTACCGCTGAGGATAACTTGTGTACCACATTTATAAGCTACTGGGGGATCACAATCGATCAATTGTACGCATGGAATCCTGCTGTTGGTGAGTTTCTTGGTGGAAATTTCTCTTTACTTCGCAACCGGAATCTAACTCCTCGCGTCAAGGAAATAATTGCCAGAGCCTTTGGCTTGATACTTCGGTAAGCTACTTGATGCGTTTTTTTCTTATTTCTCGACTGCATCGTCCTACTCCCACATCGCCCATGCAGGCGAGGTAGGACTTTGCCTACTGATATTGGCTACAATAGTATTGTGTGTCGGCCGAAGACCCCACCCCGAGCACAACAAGCTCAACCACCGCTCTTACATCGTCAACAACAACAAGCGGTGGTCCACCGGCTCCAACAAGACCGGGTACGGTACAAGGCTGCCAAAAGTGGTATGTCGTCAAATCAGGCGATAGCTGCGGCGACGTAGCCACTCAAAACGGCATCACGATTACCCAATTGGTGGCCTGGAACACTGACGTTAACCGTACGAGAAAAATCTCCTGATAAAGAAACACGCAATATAACTAATTAATACATCAGCAACTACTTGCGATGGCTTCTGGCCTGACTATGCTTACTGTGTTAAGGGACCTACTACCTCGAGCACTTCAAAGCCACCTTCGACTACCTCAAAGCCGCCTTCCAGCACTTCGAAGCCTCCTTCGACGACCTCAAAGCCACCTTCGAGCACAGCAAGCAGCGGCGCCCCAGCTCCGACAAGACCGGGTACGGTACAAGGCTGCCAAAAGTGGTATGTCGTCAAATCAGGCGATAGCTGCGGCGACGTAGCTACTCAAAACGGCATCACGATTACCCAATTTGTGGCCTGGAATACTGACGTTAACCGTACGAGAAAATCCCATGATAAAGAATGAGTAACTAGAATAGCTGATGGATATACTAGCAACTACCTGCGACGGCTTCTGGCCTGACTATGCTTACTGCGTCAAGGGACCTACGATATCAAGCACCTCAAAGCCACCTTCTACTACCTCAAAGCCACCTTCGAGCACTTCAAAGCCACCCTCAACCACCTCAAAGCCACCTTCGAGCACTTCAAAGCCACCCTCAACCACCTCAAAGCCTTCGGCAACCACCCCCGTGATCACTCCACCTGGGCCTACGCAATCAGGAATTCCTGCCAAATGTAACAAGTTTGCCCTTACGCAGAGTGGAGATGGATGCGAGACTTTTGCGACTCGGAACAAAATTACTCTAGCTCAGCTGTGTAGGTTGCCTTGATTAGTACCAAGCGGTTGTAAGAACGAGCTAACCTATATCTGACTTTGATATAGATTCCTGGAATCCGGTTCTGGGTAATGCCTGTAATAAGTAAGTCAAGCATCCACTTCCCATCAAAGTCGGATAGACCGCTAACACATACTGCTCTGCTGCAGCTTCTGGCTTGGGGAGGCGTACTGCGTCGGCGTATCCGCTTAGATAGGGTGTGCGTAGGATACCTAGGTAGTGATAGTGAGCTTGAGGTTGAATGCATGTATATCTGCTATAACTCTCTACAAGGATAGCCAGGTGAGATTACTACGTGGTATAAAGATGTATTAGGGGCACTAGGTCAATAATTAATTTGATAGTCAGCTTTACTTTTTCTTAATAGAAAACTATTAATCAATGGTTGGTTTGCTACCAAAAAACACAGCATGCTTGTCATTTGAAACTGTCACTTTAAGCTCCATGTTCCAATGCTTCCTCGGCACCTTTCGCCAACACTCCAACACATCGTCTTCGGGGATCCACCCAGAGTTACTCGTCCATATCGCTTTTGCCGAATATTCTCCTTTCTGATACCAAAATTGGTGCCAATGGTCATCATTTCCCAGCGAAGCCTCAAGTTCCATTTCCCTTAGTGCAGGCATCTGTAAGACCGCCCTTGCTGCAGCGAGGTGAAGCTTCTGTATGGCTGGAGTCGCAATACTTAGTGACCAAAAGGTTATCTCGGGCATATTGCCAGATGCATCAGAATCTACCGAGGCCTCGCTGTCATAGGATTCGGCTTCATTAGGGTCGGGAAGAAAGAGTAATTCCCCTGAAGGATCAATTGGTAGGTAGTGTAAGCGGAGGTAGACTAATTGGTTCCATCGCGGTTCTGTCAAACCCACGGACAGGGCTCGAGGATAGAAAATTTCATCATTAATTGCGATATCTTCGATCACAAGCACCTTGACGCGCTGAGAGAGGATGCGAATGGACTCTGATAGCCTATCCTCGCCTTGCCATAGTCTCTCAGAAATTCGAGAAGGCCAAGCCTGATCTGGAGTATAAACAGAATCGCATAGGGTAAAGTTTTCGATTGGGTGTTTAATCTGAAACAGTGTATTGGCTAGATCTTTAATGCCCGACTGTATATTAGTTATTTGCTCTTATACCTAGGTCAGTATAGCAAGAACGTTACCATTTCGCATCCTCGCAAATCGCACCGCTTTCCACCAATCAAGTTGCACAAATTTTGCCGCTGGTAACTTCGCTAATAAAGAAGAAATGGCCACCACAGACATACGTCTCTGGTGTAATGGACGTTGATTCATCATGAGCTCTGTTATAGCTATAACAGGAGGTAGCTGCGCAATACGCTCGGGATCCGTCAGCTCTAGCACCGATTTTTTATATCTGTGCACCCATGCCGATACTCGAGGCTGGGGCATTGGAGACGGAGGTCTCTCCTCACGCGGTAGATTCGCGAAATAATAGAGCTTAATGCCATCTTGGTGCACCTCGGCCGCAGTCCACTGGCTCAAAGTCAACAGAAACGCTTCAAGCGTAGCTTGGAGTGCTTGGTTATTCCGCAGCCTCTCATCGTCAGTCTCGGGGTCGTCCCGTGGCCCAGGCGCAGGTAGCCGAATAAAAAGATTGAACCTGCGCACAAACCGACGGCGCCGTGGTGTCATGATGGAGTTCAGTCGTGACAGCCGAGGCAAGTTGAGACGCAAAGTGGCGAAGGTTTCCCGCTCAATCTCATCCTGCCAGAAGCGGCTGACGCAGGCATATTGACCGGCGTCTGGGAGGAGCCTCCAATCATTTGGAATGTAACCTGGAGGATTAAAATGGGTGAGAAAGAATATGATGCGCCCAATGATTTCGGGCGCCAAAAAGACGGGCGCCATGATGATTGATTCTCATGGGCCGACAAATGCTTCGAGCCAACAGTTGTTGGAACCGATTGATGGTTCTTATACCTGCACAGTGCATGGTACCTAGACAGGCACTAGCTTAGTTCCCAAGTATCCACATGCGTACAGGTGTAAAATGAGGGCGTCGGGCGGGATTCCAACTTTGGCCATCTGCAGCGCCAAGGATTGCCTTGTACCTGTACTTAACTGCATTATGCCGTGTTGTTGGTTCAATTTGCGGCGGGGTTTTTAGTGATCATCGACATGAAGGCACATGCATGCATCCCGTTCTGAGAGGCGCGCCGTTAAAGGCTAGACCAACAAGGTATAACAACTATCAAAACAGTTCAAACGAAAGAGGGGGGGGGGATCTAGAGATTATAAAAATACAGTGCGCGGTTTCGATAAGTACAGCCAGCCGAACGCTCAAATTTGTCTTGACTTGCAAACGGACCGATCTAGTAATCTAGATAAACAGAAAGGATAGTATAAGTACACAGTATTGTATACATCATTGCAAATAATCTTAGCTGGCTGAGCTTTCTTATAAAATAGACTGCAAACCGTCGCATTTTAAACCACCTACAGCGGAATATAATTCCTTTATTTACGTTATATTATTAAACGGGTTTAAGCACATCTAAGAGCCTAGTTTATTAACTACCTACTTAGAAAAAGTATTATTCAATAGCTAGGTAGTTAAATAAAGTAAGGATTTTCGTAAGGGGGTGCTTAAAAGATAGGGTACCTGTAGGTGTAGGAGGGAAGCTTAAATTGTCTACCCATATTACGGTGAGATAACTTCACGTTCCAAGGGGAATGCCATAGAAAGCGGGAAGGTTGACGGAAGGAACTGTTTGGAAGCCGAATACATAGCTAGCTTCGCCGTGTCTTAGATGTTAATCTGCCTGCTAAAACTCAAACTCAGCTGTCATTCATCGTAAGGGGCTCTGTCCCATTTCAGAAAGTCAACCTCTTCCACATACACTTAATGGCCAAAAGTCTGCGAACACAAGATTTTTTGTACTATACATTTACACCAAAAAATCAGCCCATTTTAAAAATATATAAAAAATTAAAAAAAAAAAAAAAAATTAAAATATATTATTAAAATACTATTATATTTAATATATTTTTAAAAATATTTTATTACGACCTGACCTAACAGAAGTATATGCTACAGTAGAAACATAAATAAAAGCAGCTAATAAAAGTAAGGCTCTTTTTATCTTACGTTAGTATATACCCTAAGGATTATAAAAATAGCTTTATTTTTATAAATATAATAATATAACCCTAAGTAAAAACAAAAGAATAACTAAATATATAAGTTTATTATATTATATTTATTTAAATAGTTTAAATAGTTAATTATTAATAAAATATTAAAACTAAATATAAGCTATATTTTTTATTTTATTTTTATATATTTATAATTATAATTACTTAAAAACTACTCTTTATCCTCTTTGCTAATATAAACCTACGACCTAAGCTTATTACCTTAGGAACCTTTACCCTATACTAAAAATATGGATCGGGACGTTATATATTTTAATTATATTATATATTTTATATATTTTTATGTTTATAAAATGTATGTAATTTTTAATAGTTTATTTATAGTAGGTTATAGTGGGAAATATATTACGACCCAGCTCTTATAGTCACAACAATAAGCCTACTGGGTAGGCGTCCCCGGATAAAAGACAGTCCATTAAACCAATTAAAAGCGGATCGAAAATCAACTTCTTAATCTAACACAGGATTAATAAATCAAAAAACAATCCCTAAACAGATCAATAAAAATCCTTTTAATCCAGCCCAGGTTAACTAAATATATAAATTTACGTTCTTACATTTATTTAAATAGCTTAAATAGCCAGTTGTTAATATAGTAATTAGATTAAATTTAACTACTATATCTACTAACTATATAATATTAATAAAATAATACCTATACTTAACCTAACCGCTTCGTTAATATAAACCTAAAACCTAAAGGTTTATCCCTTAAAAATAGCTAACCTATACTATATATAAAACCAATTTATTATATATTAATAACTTTTATTTAAACAGTTATTTTAGACCTATAGGTAATAAAAAATAAAATATTAAATAGTTAGATTTTAAGTCTTAAACGTTAAAACTAATTATAAAAGTAAAGCTTAAAGTAATTATTTAAATAGTAATATTAAAATTAAAAATAATTTTAAAAAAAGTAATAAAATAATAGTTAATAAAAAAACTTTAACCTTAGAATAAGCTATAGCTATAATTAAAATACTTTAAAAAGAAATTAATACTCTTAAAGTAAAAAAAAAAAATATAGTAAAGTTTTATAATTAAAAAAACCTAATTTATATAACGGAGACCTTTAAAAAATAAATAAATATTTTATAAAACTTAATATCTATTTTAAATATTTTTTATTTATATTAAAAAAAAATAAAAATAAAACTATTTTTACTATTACTTATTTAACAGAAATAATAAAAAAATAGGCCTAGCCTATTATAAAAGATTTTAAAGTTAATACCTTAGATAATTAAAAACTATAAACTTAGGAAGTTTTTAAAATATACTAAAACTTTTATAAATAATTAAAGAAATTATTTAGAACTGTTAATAAAGAATAAAAAGCTAAAAAACTCCTTTAAAATATATACTAAAAAGAACTTTTTTTAAAAAGCACTACTGCTTTTATTTACTTTTTAACGAAGGTTAATTAAACTAAAGAAAGTAAAAAAAAAACTTATTACTATATAGTAAAACCTAAGGTTAAAGATAAACTATATAAAATTAACTATAAGAAAATAAGTTTCTTTAACTATATATAATAAATTATTATTATAAATAATTAAATTTAAAAACGTAAATAAAAAAAAAAAGAAAAAAAACTAAGAAACTTTTATATATAATATAATAATATAAACTAAAGTAAAAAATAAAATCTTATATCCTTTAATAATAAATAACTAAGATTTATAAACCTAAGTATTATTAAAGAATAATATAAAAACGTTAAATATTTTAACTATAAAAAAAAAAGCTATATAAAGAAATATTATAAAATATTAAAAAAAAAAGGTAGTAATAAATAAACTTTAATACCTAAACCTAAAGATAAAACAGTTAATATTATTAATATTATTTTATATAAATCCCTTAGTTAAATAGAATATTATAATAATAAATATAAAACCTATTTTAGTAAAAAATAAAATATAAAATAATTTTTTAAAATACTTAAAAAAAAGAAAACCCTAAATATTATTTAATAAATTAATAAATATAAAAATAATAAAATTACTAACTAAAACTTAAAAAAACTTTTCAATAAATTTAAAAACCTAGCTAAATTAAAAAAATAAGCTAAAAAGTATAAAAAATAAAGTAATATTAATAATACTTTAATTACCTTTACAGAAGTATACTTAACATTAAACAATATAAAAGCCACTGTTATACTTAAAGAAAATAACAATAATTTTCTAAATACTATATTATAAAAAAACCAAAAAAAATATAAACTCTTAGAAAAAAAAATATATAACCTATATTATAAATGTAAATTATAAAGACTTAAAGGATTATATTATACCTATAGTATAATAAATAAAGACTTTAAATAATACTATAAAATTAAAAAAATTATTAAAGAAAATAAAAGATCTTTAGTAAAAGACTTAATAAAAAATTATAAAGCCCTTAAGCTTTAAGAGTTTATAAATACTTTATAAAAAAATATTCTAAAAATTAACCCTAAAAAACGCTAAAAACTAATATTAAAAAAACCCTATAAAAACTATAAATTACTTAAATTATATAGACTATATTATCTTTATAAAATAATAAACTTAGATTATAAAGATAAATATTAAGCAGCAGAAAAACTTAATAATCTTCTATAAAAAAACTAAAAAATAAATAATATTTTATTTAGTCTTAAATATAAATAAATAAACCCAGCGTTTTATAAAACATTTTACTATAAAATATATATTACCCTAAAGGTTATAAAATAATATAATCTTTATAACCCTTTAATATATAACTAATAGGAATTTACTTTTTATAATATTAATAACTATATTACCCACTTTATATAAAGATAAGCTTTAAAAACTATTATTAAAAATCTATTTAAATAAAAATTTTACTTTAAAACCTATATAAAAGGAAAAAACTAAAATAATATTAAAAAATATTATAAACTTACTAATAGATATATCCCTAAAGAAAGATATTATTAATATAAAAAATATAATGTTTAAAGACTAAAACCCACCTAGCTTATAATATATTTTAATAATATATTTTTTAAAAAAAAAAAAAAAAAAATAAATATTTAAAACTTTAATATAATAGGAAACTT
>NW_014013686.1:0-78528 GCF_000170995.1 Trichoderma virens Gv29-8
CTACAGAACTTAAAGTTATAGGAGCAGTTAGATTAAATAATAATATTACAGTTTAATAAACAGTCTCTGCTTTTTTATGCTTAACCCTATTTAATTCCTTTAAATTATTAATACCTTATATAACTATATAAGTTATTTTTTCTAATTATAAACGTTTTTATTTATAAAAATATTTAATTTTTCTATTAATAGTATAATATTTTTTTTTTACTTTTTTAAAAGTATTTTTAAATTAAATATAAAATATAGTAATTTTATAAAGCTGCATAAGCAATAAAGAATATATATTACATAAAGATTTATTATTCTATATATATTTAATACAGTAAGTAGAATTTTCTTTAAATATTTAATATTTAGAAAAGTATTATTTTTTTTTATTAAAATAATAAATACAGTTTTTTATTTTAACTAAGTGAAAAAAAATAATTTTTAAAAAGACGTTATAACGCTCTGTCTTAAGATAAGATTTTTTATAAATACCTAATATAACGGTTAATAAAAAATAAATATTATATAAAAAAAAAAAAAAATATTAATAAAAAAATAGGGAGGAATAAATATTTATATTAAATAAAGTAAAGTCTTAAGGATAAAATTAATAAAAAGGGGATATTATATTATAACCCAGTTTTTATAGTTATAATAAGGGGCCTATTAGGTAGGCGTCCTTAGATAAAAGACAGTCCGTTAAACTAATTAGAAGCGGATTAAAAATTAATTTCTTAATTTAATATAGGATTAATAAATTAAAAAGTAATCCCCAGATGGATTAATAAAAGTCTTTTTAATTTAGCCTAGGTTAACTAGATATATAAGTTTACGTTTTTATATTTATTTAAATAGTTTAAATAGCTAGTTATTAATATAATAATTAAATTAGATTTAGATACTATATTTACTAGCTATGTGATATTAATAAAATAACGTTTATAACTGACTTAACTGCTCCGCTAATATAAACCTAAAACCTAAAGGTTTGTCCTTTGGAAACAGCTAACCTATACCAACATATAGGACCCAGTTCGTCACATTATAGTATATATCCCTTAAGTTAAAATACTATAAAATAAACTTTCTTCTTAAAGGTATTAAAAATATTTTTAAAATCTTTAAAGTAAACTTTAAGTTAAATTAAATATCCCTTAAGTTTTTTAATATTTTTATTATATATAGGCAATAGTTAACGCTTAATAAGGATTTTAATATTCTTTTTAATTAATTGTTTTTTATTTTTATTAACCTTATTAATAAAGGTTTTATTAAGTTAAAATATATTTTAAAAGACTATAATAATTTAATCTTTAATTAAGTTTCCTTAATCTAAGGTATTTTCTATAATAATATTTCTTTTTTTATTAAATCTAAATGTATTAAAATTAATAATTAAGGTATTACTAAATAAAAATCTAAATATAATAGTTTTATTATTTAAAAAATAATTAGTATTTTTTTAAATAAAAGTTATTAATATATAATATTTTAATCTTTATTTTTAATATAGGGTAAAAGTTCCTAAAGTAATAAACCTAAGTTATAGATTTATATTAATAAAAAGAATAAAAAGTAGCTTTTAAGCAGTTATAATTATAAATATATAAAAGTAAAATAAAAAGTTAAATTTATATTTAATTTTAATACTTTATTAACAACTAATTATTTAACTATTTAAAAGATTATAATAAAGTAAACTTATATATTTAGTTATTTTTTTATTCTTACTTAAGCTTATATTATTATATTTGTAAAAATAAAGCTATTTTTACAATCTTTATAGTATATACCTACGTAAAAGAGGGAGAACTAAACTTTTATTAATTGTACTTACCTATAGTTTTACTATAGTATATACTTCCATTAGTTCAGGCCATAATAATATCTAATTTAATATATAATATTTAATTTTATATATTCATTTAAAATAGTTAAATAATTAATTATAAATATAATATTTAAATTAAATTTATTAAATATTTTTTATTAATTATATAATTATTTACATTACTTAAATAATTAATTTAACTTACTTACTAATATAAACTAAAATTTAAGTTTATGTTTTAAAAATCTTAACTTATATTAACTTATAGGTTTATAGTTTATTTTAAGTCCTATGATTTTAGCTATTTAGGGACTTATTCTGTAGGGTTAGTTAACCTGCTGCCCCAGTAGAAACTGCATTGTGATTTATAAAGCGAATACAATTACAAAGGAACTATGCAACAGTTTATCGGCGCACCTTGTTCTAACCAGTTATATACATATAGAAGCATATATTGTTGTTATTAGCAGATTATACAGACTGGATTACTAAAGGGACTTATGGGTGTATGTATTAGCTTGTTCTGTTACAAGCAGGGAATAAATGTCTCCAATCAGCTAAAACAATAACATGTAGGCCATATACCTGGAAATTGCCTTTTTATTAAAGTAATAGTGTGAAAACTGTAGATCTGTTAGCGCTGTTGGGTTAGGTTTTGGTAAGTCAGATTTGTAGTTACGCCTGGGGGTTATTAGGACGCAGTGATTTTTTTAAACTATTTTATAAATTTTAACCTTAACTATATACTTTTAGTTTAAAAAACGCTTTATAACATAAAATGGTAGGTTATAATATCTGTAGCTTTGTTTAATTTTACTAACTTTCTGTGTAAGTGTATTTTCTATAATTAATTATAATATCTCTCAGATACTATATGTAGCAATTCCATCGGTACACTTCATATTTGTGCTGCAAAGTAGTATTCACAGCTTTCTATAGCCTCCCATCCGCTGATAAAGAAATGTGGTCTCCAAATATCAGTCCGAGCTTGAATACACTTGGAAATGAGCTCCAGTGACGAACGGATCTGAACGCGGATCATACTGCTCGACGCCTTCAATAGGTGCATATTTGTGAATGAGGTAACACATGTTATTATAGGCTCTGTAAAAAATTATAAGCAAGTCGTCATGGCCCCACGTAGACACACGATAGCAGTTGGGATGAAGTTGGAAAGAAGAGTCAGCTTACGTCTTTCTTCGGATACTTCCAGGCCGCATAGCTGAGTAATTGATAGCAACTTTGATGCTGTACAGTCTGTTCCTGTCATCAAATTCCTCGACAGGCTCCGCCGCTGGAAAGCGCCTCAGATAGTGAGCCATATAGGTCTTTGAGCGAAAGAAGGTGTTCCTAGACATGGTCTTTATAAGCAAGCTGCGCATCCATCGTAGCAATTGGAGCATCTGAGGGGAGTGGAACAACGCACAATTCACTTCTCCAGTTTCCGAACTCCATCTCGTTGTGCGCAAAATAGGAGCTGGCGTCATACACAACGCTCTCGCCCGTCTCCATGTCGATGCCTCGGTTTCCCTCCCACAAGTCGCCATGGATCAGGCACGGCTTTACAGGCTCATCACTACCACTCTGGCGCAGATTGCCCAGCAGCTGCGGAATCACGGCGTCACCCATCTGGCGGACAGCGAGTTCGAGTTCGGGCCAAGGCTCATTTACTTCAGCGTCGAGGCTGCAGGCATGCAGGAAGAGATTGCGGAAGAAGTCGACCCATTTGCTCTCCCAGGTGACATGGTGCGGAATGTTGCCGTCGTATGTTGTGACAGGGAAGCCGAATTTGCCAGTAGGTGACTGGCTGTTCTTGTGCAGCTCGGCGAGTTTGCCCATCAGGTCTTCAGGGTCGGGCGCAGTTGTCACGTCCATGTCGATGAACTGGGAGAGGTAGAAGTAGGTGTCTGGGCTTTGAACTTTATAACGTCCATAGCCATATGGTGTGGGGATGAAGTCAGGCATGACGCTATAAATCATTTTGGACGATACGTGCTCGCCTCCAAGCATCAGACGACCATGCTCTCCGTAAGCAACCTAGACGCAAAGACATTTCAGAGTCAGTTGCACGACGCAAAGTAGTTTAGCAGTGAATGCTAGGAGATGGAGATTTCATGGTCCTGACTCGGTTCGGCTTTCATACCTTAAGAAAGAAGCGCTGGATGGACCCGTCGGTTCTCTGAGCCGTCACTCTCCCAGTCACGGTCCACGCACTGGTGCCGAAACTCTCGACTGAGGTGAAGGTGACATCTTTGGGTAAGGCTGAATGTGAGAAGGTGTTAGCGATGGCTTGTGTACTATAACAGCACTCAGTGGGAAATATAATTGTGTTCGTACCCTCGATGACTGCCTCATCAAAAGGGAATACTCCGTCGAGCTGGGACAGGATATTCTGAATCAACGGGGCTTGTATAATCCCCTCGGTTCGATTTTGTAGGCCAGACTTGCGAATCAAAGAGTATGTGAGCAATGGATTGTCCGAACGGGCTGATGGCAGAAGTGGATTGTCGCGGAGTTTACCTCGACTTCATCTTGGTCCAACACGGCGCGCTCAGCAAGTCCCAAGTCCTGCGCGGCATTGGGCTGTTCCACGATGGAGGGCGCCATTCTATCAGTTGACACAAAGATCCAAGATGGCTTGGGGTTCTTCCAAGACCGATAAGAGAGGACTTGGCCCAGGGCAATTAATTCCGCGGGACATGCCTACCATCTAAATCCTCGTGGTGCAGTGCGCGTCGTTTGTCAGATTGCCGGGGTGTTATCATGTCGACCCCGCCCAGGCTATGAGTACATGTATGGGTGGGAATGAGGGGCTGAGGAAGATGGTGATGTGCTATACGATATGAGTGGCCCAACCGTGTGATTGACGCTGCGCAGGGATCCTATTTTGTTCTCGGAGTCGGGCAAACTACAGTTGCACGTCTCACACTGACTGTTCCGGCATAGTACAGCAGTGCGCATCCTCAGCCTCATATTCAGACCAGTCAGGGAGCATTATAATGGCGCACCCGCTGGCAAGAAGCGGCCATATGTAGCTTTGCAGAACTGCAACCATCCCTCTATGAGACTAACACACCACGACATGCCATGTACCACCTGGGCGGCACCACAGAAGCTCAATATGGACAGTAGCATCAGGCTGCCTCGTGGTCCCCAGTTTTTTAAATCGTGTTGCGATCTCCCGCAGGCTCTGGGCAAGCGACAACTCGATGCGGTCGTGACGCAAGAGATTCGAGTCGAAACTTGGTGATAGTCTGACACCATGGTTCGTATTCCCTCTTCTACTACTCCAGTCTACTCTATTAGGCACGCCAGTACTAACTAGCATCCGGGATCACAATATAGTTTCGCAAGCCGTTTGCATTCCCGAGACGACACCGGGATGAGGCGATCGAGGCCGACCCCAACAGCAGTGACGATGAAAATACCCGGCCGTTGGCTCTCGAAATAACCCAGTCATCGACAGCGTCCTCAATAGCCGATCGTTCAGTGAAAGATCCTCTGGGCCTCAAAGTGGTGTATCGGCCGCCAAAAGAGCGCAAGGTGGACATCATATTTGTTCATGGTCTTGGCGGGAGCAGTCGCATGACATGGACGAAAGACCACAACCTCGACAACTTCTGGCCCCTCAAGTTCCTGCCTCATGAGCCCGAGATAGGAGATGCCCGGATCATGACGTTTGGATACAACGCCAAGTTCAAGCCGGGAAGCAGTGGGTCAAGTACCATATCTGTGCTGGACTTTGCCAAGGAGTTGCTCTACGACCTCAAATATGCGACCGATGAGTCGTCGCCGGAACTAGAGGATCTTAGGCTGGGACACAAACCGATCATATTCCTGGCTCACTCGATGGGCGGACTCATCGTAAAGGAGGCATACATGCAGGGCAAAGATGACCCCGAGTACGCGGCTATCATCAAGGCCATCTCATCTATCATCTTCCTGTCGACACCACATCGTGGAACAAACCTAGCTGAGACGCTAAACCGCATTCTTAGGGTCTCATTAGTCGCCAAGCCGATGCAGTTCATCTCCGAGCTCACATCGGGCTCACAGACGTTGCAGAAGCTGAACGAGTCGTTCCGGCACGTCGCTGAGAAGCTGCAGATTATTTCGTTTTATGAGACTCGCCCGACGCCAATAATCAAAAGCGCTACCAGTATCATGGTCTTAGAGAAGGAATCCTCGGTGCTCGGGTACCCTGGCGAGATATCGAAGCCACTGGATGCGGACCATAACGGAGTCTGCAAGTATGATGGCCCAGACGATCCGCGCTACATCACCATCAGGAATGCGCTAAAGAGTTTGGTTGCCAAGTCCAATCATAAAGGTGCGTTTCGTAATACATGTCTTCGTCTTTGCATCACCAGAATGCTAATGTATCTGATGTAGAGGGTAGAGAACACACGGCTCGTCACGCGAGCTCCGATAGCAGCAGCAGCAGCAGCAGCAGCAGCAGTTTCAATGCTTCAGACCGCTACCACTACCGAGGAGGATCAAGACGGGCTTCGACGAAGGAAGGTAAGCTAAGCAGTATTTGCTGAAGATTGAATGAGATGATCAATGGTAACATTTCTTGTGTTGGACGCAGTAGAAGCGACAAATGCACCTGGCACAGCAGAAGCTGCAAAGGAGAATCTCGGGAACTATCTCTCCTCGGCAGAGTCACCAAACCAAGACTTCAACTTCTTCCGTGACCGCTGGACTGTGGGGACCTGCGAATGGATATTCAGCAACCAAGCCTTCACAGCCTGGCTCGAGGACGATCGAATAACCCCCCACGTCCTGTGGCTCCAGGGCAACGCAGCTGGAGGCAAGTCTATCATGTCGTCGTTTATTATCGACAAGCTTGCCCGGGGCGGCCTGCCGTGTTACTATTTCTTTTTCCGCTTCAACGACCAAAAGAAGCGCTCAATAGGTACCCTTCTTCGGTCGCTCGCTGCCCAGATGGCCAACTCGATCCCTGCCTACGCATATAAACTACTGGATGTGGCTTCGGTGACTACCGATCTGAAAGCGGCTGACTTTCGGAGTATCTGGCAATGGTTCTTCAAGGACACTCTGTTTGCTCTGGGAGAGGAAGTCGAAAATCCGATATACTGGGTGATGGATGGGCTGGACGAGGCTGACACGCCTTCGTCACTGATCCGCCTACTAGCCGACATCGATGCAGCCTCTGTCAAGATCCCTCTTCGCGTTCTTATTGTCAGTCGAAAGACTCACGACCTCTCATCTGCCTTTGTGCGCTTGGGCAAACGGATCGACATGGACACTATCTGGATTGAGGGCAACCGACAGGATCTTCTTGCGTACGTTGAGCAAGAAATGGACTTTACCGAGGAAAGCGAGTACCGTGATCAGGTCGTAGCCCAGCTGCTGGAGCGCACGGGAGGAAACTTCTTGTGGTTGCATCTGGCTGTGCACAAGATCAACCAATGCCACACCAAGTTAGACGTGGAACGGGCGCTTGAAGATCTACCGTCAGGTATGCACGAGCTATACGATCGAATGGCTTTGTTGGTGCAGAACCAGCCAAAGGCCAGTGACCGTCGCCTGGGGCAGAGTATTCTCGGCTGGGCTACATGTGCAAGGCGATCTCTCAGCATTGAGGAACTGAAAGATGCCCTGGGAGGAACAAGCGATATGCGCGAGATTGTCGAGATCCATCGGACTGTGGAAGATCTCTGTGGTGGCTTCGTTGTGGTCGATAATGAGGGCAAGATTGCCATGCTCCATGAGACAGCGCGCGAGTATCTTACTGGCTCGACTTTGTATGAGAGCTCTGGACGACGGCCATACGCAATTGATCCGCGACGGACACACGATTTGCTCTTCAAGAGGTGCATAGCTTGTCTCACGGATCCATCGCTGCGGAATCTCATCAATCGCGGCGAGCCACCCGCCCTCCTCAACTACGCCATCAGCTCATGGTATATTCACCTGTCTAAGGGAACATGCATCGACCCCAACCCTGAGATTCTTGATGTCGTGGTTCGATTTCTTCGCAGCCCTCACGTCCTTGTCTGGATGTTCAGCGCAGCGACTCAGAACGAACTGCGGTTCCTCGTCATTGCGTCTCGATATCTGGCTGGCGTGGTGCTTGGCCTGCGACAGCTCCAAGATGAAGGCGAGTCTTTGGCCCAGCGGCAGGCCACGGAAGTCATCGAGGGTTGGGCAACGGACCTGATCAAGATCGTGGGCAAGTTCGGCAAGAACCTGACGCGGGACCCAGACTCAATCTACAGGCGGATTCCGCCGTTCTGCCCGTCGCCATCCATGATCTATCAGCAATTCGGCAAGAAAGAAAGTCGGACGCTGCACGTCTCCGGAGTGGCGACCACAAGATGGGACGACTGCCTAGCGCGCTTTTCCTTCGAGTCCGGAGCTGTGGCCTCGACGGTACTGAACGCTGGAAGCCAGTTAGTGATACTCACGATCGATCGAAGAACCAGCACGATCGCCACTTATAGCGACGCAACGTTTGGGGAGCAGCGGCGCATGCAACACGCCGAACGGGTTCTCATGATACAGGTGAATAAGCTGGGTAATCTGCTCGTGAGCTACGGCTATAAAACGACCAGGATATGGGACATTACGACGGGTGCTTGTATCAAGGTGGCCAGCAACCCAGCCACACTGCCGCGACCTCAGGCCATCACCTTCGTCCAAGACGAAATCCTGATGAGTAGCGAGGACCGCTGTGTTCGTTCTCTGTCCATCAGTGACGAATCTAGTGTTGATTGGAGGCTCAAGTCGCGGGTCGAGGAACAAGGCCAGGTCTTAGACGGCATCATAGCCAACGCTCCCTCCTGCGCGGCCATTAGCCACGATGGGCGTATGGTTGCTTACGGATATCGAGGGCATCCCATCACTGTCTGGGAGATTGACCCCACTGTTTTCTTCAGCGAGATTGTGCTAGACGCAGATGGTGCAATTGACATGTTAGAGGCCTCAAGTATGAGATGGCACCCTCTGCGTTATGAGATCTTCTGCCTGAGTAATCTTGGCATCCTGTTCAAATGGGATCCAGATTATGATCAGGCTGAATTCACGACGCACTCTGGGGCAGACAAGCTCAACATCAACTCCAACGGCTCTCTTGTGGTGACCGGGGACGCGAGGGGTAACATCAAAGTCTATGCCAGTGCAGACCTCTCGCTGCTATGCCACTTGCATTCGCAGGACAACATCGTGAGTTTATCCTTCAGCTCAGACTCGCGGAGGCTGTATGACGTGCGCAGTCTTTATGGAATCGTCTGGGAGCCAAGCACGCTCGTGAGGCTGGCGGAAAAGTCCGAATACCCAGAGAGCAATACGGATCTCGAATTCACGGGCGATAACGAAAGTCTGGCGAAGCTGTCGCTCTATTCCGAACACACTTCAGCTCAATTCGACAGCGTCGTCTCGCTCGCCAGACAACCAGTCGGGTCCCTCTACTGCTACGCTACCGAGGACGGCGTCGCAATGCTAGGAGAGGTTGGGAAGGGTAACGTAGGAGAGTTGGCGCGCTCAGCGAGCTACTTAGCTATGGAGCACATGGTTTGGAGCGAGGATGGGCGACTCGTCGTCTTGAGCGATCTCGGGGGGCGGTTACTATTCAAGCGAGTCACGCGGTCTTCCAATAAATGGAGCATCCAACACGAGCATGATCTCGTCATTCCACCCTTGCAAGGACACATCACACAGCTCGTAGTCCATCCATCCGGAGATCGACTGCTTGCCGCTACGCCGACAACGCTGCACTGCGTCAACCTCAAGACATGGGAAATAAATGCCAAGCCATGTCCCATTAATGTTGAGCCCCAGATCAAATGGGCATGCCATCCCACGATACCTGACTACATTCTCGGATTCTCGAGAACGCGGGTGCGCATCGTGTCTTGGGTAACTCTCGATGAGTTGGGTGTTCGAACATATGAGCTTCCAAGGGCAACGAAGCAGCAAGCGCCAGGGCCAACGACTGCTTCACACGGACTCTTGGCCCGTGCCAATCCCCTCAAGTCGGATCGAGATAAGCTTGGCCGGCTGATCTCGGGCCAAGGCTTTCCTCAGATTCTTTTCGAAACACATCTGGCCGGATCAGGGGAGTCGACCCGCGAATTCCTCGTCTTCGAGGCAGCGGACATCACTCCAAGCCCGGACGACGCAACGACGGGGCTTTCGTATACCACCTTACCAGAACATGTCGCCTCACGCATACGGGAGCCTCTCGCCTTCCTCCCGCGGGGCAAACTTGCCTACCTCGACATCGATAGGTGGATTTGCACGTTCCGCTTGTCTATGAGACCGACTCCCGGCCGGCGAGTTGGATCAATATTATCATCTTCATCATTCCAATCCAGCGGTCCAACCGACTCACAATCCGGCCGTCGACTCTCAGAAACGCTGTCTCGTAGGCGCGGGAGCCTGCAGATAACCGGTACAGCTACGGAGAAAGTTGTAGCGGCAAGACGGCATGGGTCGGAATCTGCTGCACTGGGCAACACCAGCGGCATAGAGAGGCATTATTTCTTACCTGGAGATTGGGCCACGGCGAATGAGGCGTATCTCTGCGCTATGACGCCGGATGGGACTCTGCTATGTCCGCAGAACGGGGGTATCGCATCAGTTCAATCAGCGACACTGCGCAAGTAGAATATGCATGACATTGATGCATATTCTATTGTACTCTGCAAACAGAATAAGCTGTATATAACTTTGAACTTTGGGGACGGTAGGTGTGACACAATAGATATATGGAGAATGGGCATGAATTGCTAACCAGAGTTCCAAGTGAGGGCAATGCTCTATAATGGGGAGTAAATGATCCCTGCCACATGCCGTGCACAATGGTGCACGTGACAGCAAGACTGCCATCACCCCAAGACCGCAACGCATAGAAAAGACTTACTTGCGATAAAAGTATACTACATTGATCTTCGGGAAGCGATGCGTTGTATTAAGAAGTCTATACCCTAGACTTGCTCTAGACAGCACTTTGATTGGAGGAATCTACGGGCCAGCGACGGGAAGTCTAATTGGTCCGGGAATAGGGTGTGTAAGGGAATGATACCAAGAACAGATAGCTTAATAACACAGACAAGTCAATACAGCGTATATTTTCATTTAGCCATAATAAGTCTCGTCTCTGCAGGGACAAGCGCCTCGCGTCTAGATCAAACAATCCCTTACAATTCGGATCGTAGCGTGGCCAACAAATTGGGAATCGAGAAATTACGACATCTGGCATTGCGATGAGGTGTAAGATCTCGATGTATCGACAAAATCCTAATACAGCTTGCCTAGGTACACAATGCATGCTATTGGGCAGCTAAGCTCCGAGCACGATGTAAAGGTGAGCAGTTTCTATATGGACTCTATTATTAGTATATGCTTCTGCTTATCCTGCCGCATCTATTGTCCTTCTCTATTCGCCACTTGTCTCTCCACTCTCATCATAGTCACCCTCTTTCATTATTGTGAATAAGCCCGGCTTGAGTCCAGCCCTACTTTTGCTCGTCATATAGACCCCTCCTAGACATGTCCACCGAACCAAAGCACGAGTTGGGCGCACCGAGGCCCAGTCTAATCCCGGAAGAGCCTTACTCGGCTTTCAGTAACTGGCAAAAACGCTCGATCGTGATTCTGATGGCCTCGGTGGGCTGTCTCGGCACACTCAGCAGCTTCGTCTACTTCCCCGCAATCCCACAACTGACCGACCATCTCCATGTCTCAGTCGCCGACATTAACCTGACCATCACCGTGTACCTCATCGTGGCGGCGATTGCCCCGACTATCGTTGGCAATTCCGCCGACACCATCGGCAGGCGGCCGACCGTCGTCGTCTGCTTGGTTATTTATCTCGGTGCGGACATTGGGCTGGCCCTGTCACCATCGTTCGCTGCTCTGCTGTGCTTTCGCATCTTACAGGCCGCCGGGATATCGGGGACGTTTGCCATCACTTTTGGAGTCCTCGGTGATTTATTCACGCCTGCGGAACGAGGGAGCACATCGGGCATCATGTCCTTTGTTCTTAACACCCCTCCAAGTTTTGGCCCTGTGCTTAGTGGATTGCTGATGCAACGGTGGGGATGGCGTTCGATCTTCTGGTTCCTCACAACGGCGTCAGCGTGCTTCTTACTTGTCATCGCTCTATGTCTTCCTGAAACTTCCCGATTGGTTGTTGCAAACGGGAGTACACCAGCGACTCATGGTCTTCGTAGGCCGATTCTCCCACTTTTACTCCCTAAATCTTTGGTAGGCGAGCAAGCTTCCGCAAGCGCATCAAATAATGAGAGAACTGGGCGCATCAGCTGTCCCAATCCGCTTAAGACGCTTAGTGTACTGAGAAAGCCTGCAACGTTCCTCATTATCTGCGCAATGGCCATATACTACGCCATCTACTCGACTCTTCAAGCTTCGCTTTCGAGTCTATTTAGCAGCACATACAAAACTTCGAGTGTAGTCACCGGCTTGATCTATCTTCCATTCGGTGTCGGATGCGGTCTCGGTGCTGTCCTCTCAGGTACGAATTATAGCTCAGAATTGATCTCCATTCATTCAGATCTTCATTTTCAGCGGTCTAAGAGTTGGCTCAAATGAGCTGACAAGGCCTAGGCAAAGTACTGGACATAGAATACAGACGAACGGCGGCTAGGCTTCATTTTCCACTGGACCGCGGAGCAAACCATGATCTGGCCTCCTTTCCCATCGAAAAGGCTCGTCTTGGCAGCCTGGTTTACGCTTTGCTGCCTTGCTGCCTCTGCATCGCTGGATACGGCTGGTCAATCCAGTACGAGTTGGTGAGTTTAGTTCACTGGGTGTGGCCTGGTTGAAATGACGTGGGCATTGAAGCTGACTTTCAAAACGAAGCACATGGCGGTGCCGCTTATACTACAGTTCCTCATCGGTCTTCCCGTGCAGGGCATTTTCACAGCCATAGGCACGCTGCTGGTAGACACTCACCCGGGCAAACCAGCAAGTGCACAGGCGGCGAACAACTTTATCCGCTGTGCAACTGCAGGTGCAGGACTAGCTATATTCGAGCCTGCACTTAGGCGATTAGGGCCAGGCTGGACTTTCGTACTTTCCGCCGCAAGCGGTCTCGTGGCGGCTGCGCTGCTGTTCTGGGTCAGGGGTTCCGGTATGTTATGGAGGAGACGCTCTCGCCGCCGTCAAGCTAACAAAATCAGCTCTCACTAGTGGGTTAGATAAGTCTATTTAAAGCAACTGAGTTTGATTTAGTTCTAGGATGTTATAAAGGGAGGCAAAGGTTGTAATACTTCTATATTATATTACATATATATATTTATTCCTTTAGTTTTTTTTTATTTTTCTTTACCCTCAACTACTAATTATTTATTAAGTAAAATAAAACCCCTCAATGAATTAAGCTATACCCCCTATTAGTGCAGGTATATGCTATATTACATTAAGCCATAGCTGTAACTTAACGCAGAATTACAGGTTAGGGTTTTACTACTAGCGAATACTAAATCAATATAACCATTAGGTATAGTAGTAAGAAGTAAATTGACTATTATCCCAAACTGAGAAAAAGAGAAACTAGTGACTATATAAAAGGACTAGTAGCATAGTTTAGTATAAGGCATAACCCTCGTAGTATATCTAACGTATCCTAGTAGAAACATTTTATCTATAAAAAGTATATTAAATCTATACTCATGTTAATAAGCTGCAACTGTAATATTTCAAGCGAGTAGATATCCTATGGGTTTATCAAACTCCCTTGTGCGCCTATTTTGAACATTTTGAACATTGAGTGAATCCTTGATAAGCTTGCGGGTACCTAATAATATATTTGAAATAACTAGTACGTAGAAGCTATATTATTTGGTTTTATTCGAAAATATATGGAGCTAATACTACTTCGTATTATTTAGCAAGAGCCCTCGTTAGGATCAGCCCTAAATCAGTCAGATACGTTAATGAAGAGCTTCGAAATGGAAATAGACTATAAAAGTACTTACCTATAGCGCCAGTTGCCGTAAGTTGTATCGCCTCCCTTTGAACATTCGATTTCCTTCGAAAGGCCGTCAAAGCACTCTTGACTATAAATTGTGCGCGAAGAAGGGGCATTTTTCCCAGTGAGGCCAATGGTAAGCATAACGACCTTGTTATTTCCAATGGGGTAGCATTTAACGCGGGTTTCACGCTTGCTGTATGTGCCCGTGAGGGCACCGCTGCAGGCTGTCAGGGCTGCCTTATTGGCAGCGGCTTTCTCAGCGCCGTAGCTGGCCCCAGTCTTAAAGCAACTTCGCTTCTCCAAAGCGTTCAAGCTGTCATCAGGGTTGGCGATGGCTGCAGAGGAGGCCAAGCTAACGTAGCTGATGGCCGAGATAAAGATGGTTGAGGGCTTCATTTCAAAGAGTTTTGCGAAAAATCTTCAGAAATTTAACCAGTAATGGAAGTGAATTCAGATAGTGAATGAGGTACTGTTGCAATAGGAGTTGGGCTGTTTGTTACTATTGATGATCTGGGTTTTGTTAACTTGAAGGTGGAATCTCGACCTCTTATATAGAAATTTTGATGCTATGTTATGCTCTGCTATAGTGTGTCATGTGAAGAACGCTCAATTGGGAGAACAAGTGGCCAAGGCGCTTAATGTTCTGGGGCAGGATGCTCTAGGAAGCCGGTCTGAAAGTCAAAATCTCACTTTTCTAGACTCCTCCTTCACATCGCCTCGATAATACACCAGGATCTGGCTCCTCCAGTTCGCTGTGGAGATACCAAGCCTCGTTACTGTCTATGATGGCCTGATAATCGGCGGATTTCTAAATTAAACATCCTTCCTTCCAGTCATTTCGTATTTATGCTGGCTGAAGACCGAAGGATCCGTACTATTTACCTATGGTTAAGTATTACTTACAGCCAAGACGTTACAGCAAGATAGTTCAGGCTGAATAAAAGCCTATCGGAGTGATAATTTACTCCGTACATGGCCCTCTTTCAATGTTACGACGGAAGCAGCTGCAATAAAGTAAAACCCATTTCTATTTTCAGGCCTATTAACTAACACGCATATAGGTTTCTGCTGATGTCTTATGTCTGGTTTCCTTCAATAGCTACCTCGGCTAGCTATGTATTAGAAGCCGGGATATGTGTAAGAAGAGTAAGGAAGAGTAAGGACACTACAACTATGTCTTCGCAGGTAGTTCGCGGGTGGGTAGCAACAAATGATTGTATTCATCTCTGCCTTCTCGTAGTTTTCTATCGAAAACTGGACTACGTCTTTTATACGGAGTGGTTCCTGACTAAGGGCTATATAGCCCTTAGACTGCGGCCTAGCTTCGTGGTAGGTGCGCTGTAGCAGCGTAGCCCCACGTTCTGGACTACGGGCCTGACACTTATGTACTCTAAATTCACTACTGGGAAATGCAATGGAGCAGCGATGCTCAGTCTAACTTACTACAAATCTACATTAGGATAGTTACCAATAATTACTTTAGGTACCTATAAGGTACAATATATGCAGGGCCTACAACTACTTAAAGTTGTATTACTCTGTAAACAAAATGCAGAGGTAGACGCAGATCTAAGGGAAAGGCACATGCCGCCCCCAAAAAATAGCCAGTCTAAGCCTCGGTATATTGGACTCTTCGAGGTACCCGCTTTATACGAGTACATAGTACCTAGGTATATACCTGTGAACTTAAAGTTACTGCATTAGGAAGGGAATCCGTGGTTAACTTAAGGTTAGTGGTATGTATAACCTAACTTTTTATAGCAGTATTACATACTATGCATAACTAGAACCAGAAAAGCCGCCCTTAGTGTAAAACAGATTATATGCAATACGGACTTCGTTGGCATTGCAATTTTAGTGACTATTGTAAACAGGGAAGTCTGGCCCCCAGTTTTTGATGCCTACACCAGCGGTTCGGCAGCCGCACTCGGTGTTAGGCCGGGCACAGCGGCCGGAAGCACTAACCTGCGTCGTGCCAGCACTTCCAGTCAAGGCCGAAGTTGGATAACATTGTGGGTGACCCAAAGCCTGCGAGAAGAACCACATGGGACCGACCTGAGCAGCAAGTTGCTGTCCACTAGCATTGAGCCACTGTCTCATCGTCGCATCAGAGTAGGAAGAGAAGGAGAGGGCCGAGCCCACAAAGGGGCTGAGTGCCGACAGCAGGCCTAGAGGGGGGATTACCATCATTGTGTCTAGTCTTTATACTGCAATAGGCAAAGTCTTGTTGCCGTGCCTTAGTGACACGAAAGAGATATTCCTCTGACTTAGTACTTATTACCCTTCTACCATCCTGCGGCTAAACATACCCCCCTGAGTAACTCGATGAGAGCAGTATGTTTAGAGAGGGCAAGTCTTAGCACGAAGAGTAGAGTATCGAGAGCACGTGTCACCACGAGAGAGCTGGTTTGTAAACATCGTGTAAGCATCAAAGAGCTAATTTACAGGGCACGTCCTAACAAGAAGGAGATATAATCGTATACAAATGAGTCTATCTACAAGCAGGTTGCTTTCCAACAAGACGTATGCTTACAAGCGTCGTTCGGCTTCTCCAAGATGGTATTGGTGGTTCTGTGTAGTACAAAATGCCGCGCCTTCACCCAGAGGAAAGACATCCATGTAATCATCTTGAAGAAATGCCAGATACCACGGGAGTGGAATCGGCAGTAACGGGCGCTACAAAGCTGGACCACTCTTAATACAAGAGCTAACATTAAGCTTAATACGATTTGGAAAGTAGCGAGACCTGTCATCTTAGCTGAGTTATTAATATAAGTGGCATATATAAAATGATAACCATAGGCTGAGGTATAGCATTTTGCTGAACCAGAAGCTACAGCTTTATTAACACTCTCATCCTAATTACAACCTCTTGATCAACTACCATTGCCAATTAGAAAAATCTTCATCTCCCCCCTCCAAAAATCGCCGCCTCAAAAAAATGCCAACATTGAAATTCATCATAGGTTCAAGGTCACCAAATCGATCATGCAGCTCAGAATTATCACCCTCTTTTTGAGCTACGTTCTTGTTTCGGCTGCTTTTGACGCCGAACCCCGTGTTGCGCGTGGCGCACCGATGGTCTTCAAAGGAGCTAATCCCCTGATCGAGAGACGTGAACCAGAAGCCAAGGCCTGGGTGCCTCTCGAGAACTTGGCTATGGCTGAGAATTGAATCTCGTGCAAAGTCCAGTACGTGGGAGTATTACACCTTGGGACTGTTGGTGTTGTATATGTATTCTGACCCGTGAGTTTGTCATACTGGCAGCGTTAAAGGCAATGAAGGCCTTTGCCAACAAGCGGCGGTATGGAATGTCTAGGAATGTAGTATTCTATGAAATAGAAAGGGTGTTTAGGTCTGTTGGAGGCTTAGTAGCTAAGCCACGCAATTAAGTTTACTCGCCTAGTTCAACAGCAATGAAGGAGAAGAGCAATCCACTACATTCATTAAGAAAAAAGCACTGATATTGTCTCGCTCATCGAAGCTACGTGATTTGTAGCAGATACCTAGTAAATATCCATGGATCTTTTTTGGGGGCGGTTAAATAATACAGTGGTCCTGCTTTTGAGCTGTATATATAATAGCTAAAGGTACAGTAGGTAAAGATTGTGAGTTACCTGGCATAGGAACATGATAATACACTCGGCCATGTAGATATTGAAAAATATAAAGGAGAGTCTACAATGGGAATGAAAACTGACAGTACGTACTGTGCAGTAGATTTGTAACGCAATGGTGTTACTACCATTGGATATATCATTTGAATTTATTGCTAATTATTTACGTGTTATTAATCCGTAGTGTAACTTAATGTAGATTAATAAGATAGGGAAATCTTTTCTTATATTCCCTTTGACCCTGAGGGGAGAAGGTGCCTTATTCCGAGGCAGCGGGTGACGTTTTCCAGTATCCTACATGTTATTTTGTTGTAATTCTATCTGTAATCAGGCAGGTGTTAGAGATAACTCAAGTGTTATTAATGCGATTGGATGTTAAAAGGTACTAGATGTTACAGCCTATACACATAACGCAAGTACCATTTGTCTTGAGAAGAGGGCTTCCTCAAATTGTATAATTCTATTATTGTTTATAAGTGGGCGATGATTAATATATACCACTTACAAGTGCATAGTGCCAATAAAGAACAAGTCAGGTCGACTGCCTAATGAAAGCCGATGATTACCGTCGGATGTGAATTTGAATGGCTCACTGAATCTGAGGCCTCCTAAAAGTTGGTGGCACTTGTCCCACTGAGTCGAAGGTGTACTGGTAACAAATCCCGCATACATACCAAGCAATCCGGGGATATTGAGCTACCAACCACAGGCCCTGAATTGCGCATATATTTCCAGATCAGGAATAACCCACATCCCCCTGGTAAGCTGGTCTGGATTATACCATTGTATGAACAGGACCAAAAACCAGCCATAATATATACTATCCTCAATTTTATGAGAATGTATATATTCGACGGGTACTTTAGGCATTTAGGGCAAGATGCCCCCAAAAGGAGGCACCCACAGAAGCGGTGTGATGATAACTTATATATATTCCTTTTCCATAATGCTTTCTATTCCATCCAAGCAAATACTCCATTGACACTATAATTCTCATCCACACTACCTGCGCAATGACTAGAGGACCACGAGGCATCAACGCCGCAAGACAGCTGCGGGTTAACCAAAGAGAACAGCGATGGGCCGATCTAAACTATCGAAAGGCAGCGCTGGGCACAGTTTATCGATCATCCCCATTCGGCGGCTCTTCACACGCCAAGGGCATTGTCCTTGAAAAAATTGGTGTAGAGGCAAAACAGCCCAACTCTGCAATCCGCAAGTGCGTCCGAGTTCAGTTGATCAAAAATGGAAAGAAAGTTACCGCTTTCGGTATGTTTATATTCCACTGGTCTTTATTTGTTAGCATTGTTACTAACCTTACTGCAAAGTCCCTAATGACGGTTGCCTGAATTTTATAGACGAGAATGACGAGGTGTTGCTGGCTGGTTTTGGCCGCAAGGGCCGAGCTAAGGGCGATATCCCAGGCGTTCGATTTAAGGTTGTTAAGGTCTCTGGGGTCAGCTTGCTTGCCCTCTGGAAGGAGAAAAAGGAGAAGCCTCGTAATTAGAAACTAATAAAATAAGCCTATATATATACACTTATGTTTATATTTACAAAGTATTATGGCTTGGTCTTTGTAGCTGTAATTGTGCGCCTACTGGGTAGGTACCTTCGGATAATTGTAATTCTTGACTCGTTTCGTTTACTTTATGTGTAGTCACGGTATAATGCTATATCGTTAACCCTCATGGACCAAATTCTGTTCTTGACACATTGCAGCATATATGCCATCCTTGCGGATCAGCTCTTCATGGGCTTAGGCTTCCACCACCCGACCACCATATAAGACAAAAATACGATTCGCCGGGCGAATGGTGGAGAGACGATGGGCAACCACAATGGTGATGCTGTTTCCAGTGGCAGCCTCCGTAAGAGCAGCCCGGACAATGCGTTCAGACTCCGTGTCGAGCGCACTTGTGGCCTCGCCAAGCAAGATCACACTAGATTGCCTGATGAGGGCCCTGAAAATTGCGATGCGCTGCCTCTGACCCCAGAAAGTTGACTACCGCTAGTCCCGCAAAGGGTGTTAAGACCTTCGGGCAGAGAAGCGACAAAGTCCCAAGCGTTGGCAGCTTGACAGGCTGCTTCGGTATCTGCATCGGACGTGTTGAGCGAATTAGTGCCGTGGGGGATATTTTCTCTAATGGATCCGGGGAACAGCGATGGTTCTTGCTTTACAAGAGCCACATGTTTGCGGTATCTTACCGGACTGAAGGAGGTTAAGGAGTGCGAGTCAATGGAGATGGTACCGCTAGCAGGATCATACAACCGCTCTAAGAGCGAGATCATTGTGCTTTTGCGGCATCCCGAGGCGCCGATAAAGGCCACAAAATCGCCGCGCTGGATCTATTGACTTGTCAGTCATATAGACACACGGAAAGGCTGGGCGAATTGCATCGACTGTGGTTTTCCAGTAATTACCTCCATCGATATACCATTCAAGACCTTTCTATCGGGGGCGAGAGGGTACAAGAATTGGAGATCTTTCAACTCGTAGGTTCTGCAGTTATCAGGAGGTCCAGAGGCCCTGTTGGTGTCCGTTTCTGCCACCGTTGGCTCCAAGCCGGATAACCAGAAGTAATAGTTCCCTGCTTGGATTCCACTGGTAAACCCTTTTGCCACCGAGGTTAGCAACACAGTGAATGTGTCAAGACGAGAGTTTGGCTTACTTCCGGTAAAGCTGAAGAGTGTCTCAGCGGCCATTCCGGAGAAGTAGACAACAATGAAGGCAACCATGAATTTGTAGAAGGTGATTTCGCCATCGCCGACAATGCATCTTCCCAGAGATATGCTTGCGCTATATGTCCGCTTCCAGATAAATGGATATACTACTCTATTCACCTCGTCGATGAGTCTTGTTTCGTGTAAACTTCTCACGAAAGCCGAGTCTCTGAGATATGAACCGGTTATTCTTCATGGGCCAGTTCGGATTAACAACCAATCGAGCGGCAATCTTCTAGCATTGGTTCTATTGAACAAGACGGAAGGCAGTGCCTCAGTTCCGACCCATGTCTGCGTTGCTTGGAAATCCAAGGTAGCCAGCGACCGAAACACCTGCCCTCTCCAGTATATCTCGCATTTAGCAGGAACAGGAACAGGAGCAATCGAAGAATCAAGATGAGCAGAAAGAGGGTACCTCCTTCGTCAGTGGCCAAACTCATACTTTCGGGTACGCTGAACACTGTTGGAAATGCATTGGAGCTGTCACTTCGCAGTCATTGCGGCTTCTCGGAGGAAACAGATTGGACGGCGGTGGCGATTCCGCGGCTGGGCAAACACCATTAACTGTTTTCAAAAGTTGTTTTCCTTTAGCGCCAAATATGTAACAGTCATAAATAACAGCGCTGATATGGTCAGCTGTACCATTAAGAACACCAATGATGTTAGAGGCGAGTTGTTAACCCATGCTGGCCTCGCCCTCGCCCTCGCCTTGCTCGGCCTACTTGCCGGAGTGCCTCAAGCCTTCAGCGCTGTAGTCGCAATTGGTGGACTTATTTCGCTGCTAAATCATGGAAGCATATGATGCGGATGAATGACACGAAAAACGATGAGTCAATTGCGATGCTGTTCCTGGGGGACAAAATACAGCATGTTGTGGGAGGCTTAGGGCCATTTGAAAATGACTACGACATTGCAACGGTGCGGAACCACAAGGAGGAACACACGGACACCTCTAGGACCAAGTCATATACTTTCCAAGTAACAATGCACTCAGTCATCAACGCCGCGTACGAGGAGCGGACAGTTACGCGTATCCGGGACAATGGCATGTCCACTCAGATGGTCCATCTCCCTCTTGGGCTCTCACAGAAAATGGTACAGTGTTGGCTTCTGGTTATAGATGGACTTAAGCCGTCCGGGTTTGCAAATCCGTCAAAAAAACCACCATTTACACTAGGAGAAGGCTCTATCTTATCCTACAACACCGCCTTCAAGTTCGGGCAGGGTATTTATGATTGCTGATACTCCAACGGTTACTGGGCTGAGCAATCCGACACCGTCTTTGAAGCCGATGGAGAGAAGAGAATTGCCATTGTCCAAGGGCCAGATTCATATTTCAAGCCGGCGGGACACCATTTGCCCGGTTATCAAGTCCATCATTTCCCTGAGGACCCGTTCACTCCAGTGCTGCATCTCTCACCCTGATCTATTCATTTAGGCAGCTCGGAGAAGGCCACAAATTGTCGCTTAATTGGCAGGATTGACGGTCCTGATGAGGCAATGAAATTAATTCAAAAAAAAAAAAAAAAATGAGAAACGAGACAACAATAATTAAGCTTATCATCTGGGCAAAATAGATAAGGATGTCTACAATCTCTATGCTTGGACGTGGAGAAAATCTAGCAAAATAATAATATCAAACACAGGCGGTATGGTATTCTTTATTGCCAAAAAATGGTGGCCAGAGACAAACATTGCGAAAAAGAGCCATTGATTGGTTGACAAGTGAGAGAGCTATCGCTCTCCGCTCCTGAACAGGTAGTTTACTTAGCGTGTGTGAGATTAATAGCAATTTATTATATGATTCACCTTATGAACAAAGATAAGCTTGATATAACATACAGGATTTATATTTATCTATAGCACCTTCCCTATATACTTCTATAGGTTAGATTCAATATCTAGATGAGAGATTCAATACTGTAACAGCTGGTTGAATAAAAGGCTATGCCTCAGCCTTTGGTTCGGAACCCAGAATCAACCCATAGCTCACTCCAATCGGCAACAGCCGCTCAAACCAAACCTTGGAGAAAGCATGACCGCGTATCAAGGTTCAAGACCAAAATGATTCAAGTCATAACAATATGGCGCCAACTTAAGAAGCATATGTGCATCGTTTACGTATCTTTGCTCCATATTTGTAAAAAATAAACGGAAGAGGGACGCAAGCTAGTGATAAAAAGGCCGGAACAGAACTTGCCCAGTGGATACCGAGACTCTGGTACATATAGGGAGTAAAAAGAGGAAAGGCCGCGCCGAATAGTGATCGCAAGACTGTATTCGCGGCTATCGCGGATGCAGCGAAGATGAGGTATGAATCAATTAAATAATTCGTGATAGACGAGAAGACGACCAAGAGCCCGAAGCCAAACGGAACGTTTGCGAGTACTGAAGAGACCCAATGGATAGACGGGCTATTTGTCCATGCGAACTAAAACAGTCCAATGGGGATAAAAAGAGAAGCGTACCTGGCGGGTATAAGGCGAGTTTCGGGGGGAACGATTCCTCCCTTCATTTTGGCGATTTCTTTGTATTTTTTGTTTGTCCAGAAGCTAAATGCAGCTGCACATAACAGACCGACTGAACCACCGAGAAATGGAAGACCACCGATGCCCTCTGACCAGTGGCGATCTAGTTGATAGATTACAGGGAAAGCTCCGAAGAAGAGGTAGAGGGTTCCTACATCAAGACATAAGTGAAAATGTAACCATAATTCTCACAATTTAACCCAAAACAAACCGTAGATAATTGCCATGTATAAAGATAGCAGTGATACTATAGGCTCCTTGAAGAGAAAAACCCAAGGTCGAGTCAAGCTGGTTTTAAGTAGGCTCCCCACGGAAGCCCCTCGCCCGTTGATATCAAGCTGAATTACGTACGTCTTGTTCGTAATCTGGGATAGTTCTGCAGCTCTTCTTCGAAGGATAACAGTCGCGTACGTCTCTGGTATGAATAAAGTTCCAAGGATCCACACGACGCCTCCAACGATGGCAATCATTCCTGCAACCCATCTCCAGCCTTGCTTCTCTCCTAGGAAACCACCGCACAACGGCCCCAGTGTTGGTCCGACCACTGGCATCAAAACAAATAAGCTCAAAGCGGTGCCTCAATAAGTAGCTGAAAAGGTGTCTGCGATCACACCAGCAGTATTAGTGAGCGTAGACGAGCCAAAGGCGCCTGCAAAAAAACGAAGAGCAAGGATCGTGGCGGTAGTATTGGCGCCGGCACAGCCAGCATTGAAAGCGGTGAATGCACCAAAGGTTATAACAAATATAATTCGACGGCCGTACATTTCCGACAAAGGAGCCCAGAGTAGCGGTCCAACAGCGAAACCGAGGACAAAGAGCGATACCGCGGCTGTGATGAGCTCCGTGCTTGCGCCGAGGTCAGACTCCAGCTCAAACAACGTACCTGGGATCATTTTGTATGAACATATTTTGTAATCCAAATTTGGTGAATCCACAAACTCTAGACTTACCAGTAAAAGCCGTTGAGGCAAAAGACGTCGCCAGCGTCCCTCCACCGGCAATGATGGTGATTACACACCGCAAGGCGGTGGACCAGTTATAAGGATTACCAGCGTCATCTGGGATGAAATTGACCACATAAGGGTCGTCTTGTGTACCAGACCCAGCGTAAGGAAACTCGAGCAACTCATTCGTAACTCGAGATTTGCCTAGGACAAGGCTAAATATAGATAATCGCTGCTGTGAGCTATCTTTGGATTTTTCGGTCATGTTTCTGCAATATGCTCGGAATCCTATCGAGTGTTTGGGGGATGTTAATTAGTGATATTGGCACTAGTAGAGTTGAAAGAAGAGAATTTATCCAAAGAGATATAGCGGCATTATTGACAGCATCTGCTAGTGAGATAGTAGAATATAGCATTCATTCTCATTCTCGCTCGCTCTTCTTTTAAGCTGTCATTTCATTATGGAGTCAATTTCAGCGTTCGGTTTACTTCCACGTTCCGCCAAGTTCCACTGTGTGTCTTTACATTATTAATCACGAGATTGGAGTTACGAGGTACGGATTTGGGCGAAGATATAATGGCAATGCCGAGGCGTCGCTAATTCCTTTTGTGGTTAATAAATGGTGCTCCTCGTTAGAATGCAAGTAGACGGGTACAAATGAGCTGGGAAAGCCTGTATGATGAAACATGCCGCCGAACGCAAGGAATAGCCTCCCAGAACTGTCCCTCGGGTATGCTTGCTGATGTGTCCGCTGGATATGTCCGCTGGATATTTCCGCTGGAAAAGTCCGCTTGGGGAGTTCCGCTCAAGAGAAAAACGCCACTAGTGTGGAATGGATATATCTTTCTGTCGCGCAGTAGTACTAGAAACAGTGTGTCAGCAGGGCCTAACTGTCTTTCCCTAGTCGTTTCTCCTCTTCGGTAAGGCTTAGGAAGCCCCTGTTCAACAGGGATTAGGATTGGTCTGGAGAGCTAAAGAGGCCGCACGGAATATCCGCAGAGCTTCTGGGTGTTTAGTCGTCTACCTATTTAGTATATAATACAATCTATTGGTCTCAACAAAATTCGAATTCGACTTTGCCATTGCACGAAACAAGGTGGTGTTACATCCAACTCCTATAGACATTACCGCCAACAACAGTATAGTCGTCCCTTTCAACTGGCATCAGAACATACAATGACCGACTGGGAGACCCGGGCCCGGGAGCATGCGAACGATGTAAACGCACGGATTCCTGAGAAATGGGTCATCCAGGGCAAGATCCCTACAGCAGACGAGCAACGAGATGTAACGGGTTACATTCGTCAGTTTCTGACTGCACGAGAAATCCGTATCACCGAGACCGAGGCCATCGATATTGTAGCAAATATAGCGTCAGGGACATGGAAAGCAAAAGAAGTTACCGAAGCATTTTGCCACAGGGCAGCACTGGCCCATCAACTGGTATGGTGGTACAAAGTATACAGCTTTCCCATCATGGCCATAATGTTAATAGCATGACAGGTTCATTGCCTACATGAGATATTCTTTGCTGCGGCTATCTCAGACGCAGAAAAACTTGATGATTACTTTGAGAGGACTGGCCAGACAGTTGGTCCACTTCATGGACTGCCCGTGTCACTGAAAGATCAGTTTCACGTGAGGGGCGTTGAGACAACCATGGGCTACGTCGGCTGGTTAGGAACTTTTGAGGGTAGGGAGGGTACAGGGAAAGAGAAGGTCTTCGAAAGCGAGATGGCACGCGAGTTACGAAACCTCGGAGCCGTTTTTTACATCAAAACCAGCGTGCCACAGACATTGGTGAGTGGGGAGACATTCAACAATTTTATCGGTTACACCAATAACCCCAAGAACCGTCACCTATCTGCTGGTGGCTCTTCTGGAGGTGAGGGAGCATTAATCGCTCTGAAAGGGTCTCCTGTTGGGTTTGGGACCGATATTGCCGGCTCCATCAGAATGCCCGCCAGCGCCAACGGAATTTACGGTCTCAAACCCTCTGCTTATCGTCTTCCATACGAGGGCGTGGCAACTAGTCTGGATGGTCAAAACACTATCCAATCCAGTATTGGGCCTTTGGCACCTTGTGTTGGCGCGATGCGCCTACTGTTGAAAAATGTTTTGGCAAGCAAGCCCTGGCTGTATGACCCACAAGTTGTAGAGCTCCCATACCGCGACGAGCTCGAGCAATGCACTCGCGATCTCGCCAAGCGCCGGCTAGTTTTTGGAATCCTGGATCATGACGGCGTCGTTACTCCTCATCCCCCAGTGGCACGGGCCATGGGTCTTATACGGTCTGCTATTGAGGATCTAGGGCATGGAGTTCTTGAATGGAAGCCGCCCGCTCATTCGAGGGCGGTGGGTATCTTGGTCAGTCAGGCTTGTATCAGTTATCAAGACGCATCGAAGGATTAACAAATTGTAGGTGAACTCACTTTTATATGACGGCGGACAAGATGTGCATAAGAACTTCCGCCTATCCGGTGAAAGAATCTTCCCCCAAATCACAGGCCTGTATGGCGAGACGCCTAGCGACAAACAACAGAACGCCACCGATATCGCCGCCAACAATGTCTTGAAGCGTGAATATCAAAAGGAATACCTGGATTATTGGAATGGGACGGCTGAAATTACTGGCACTGGTCGCCCGGTCGATGCTTGGATTCTTCCTGCGGCACCGTTTACCGCAGCGAGACCTGGACGCTATGACTGGTACGGCTACACTGCGGTCACTAATGTTCTTGACTACACGACTGCCGTGGTTCCCGTCACTACGGCCAACAAGGACATTGACTTGAAGAATGAGACATACACTGCTCTTAACGATTGGGACCGAAAAGTTTGGGAATCGTGTAAGTGGATTTCTTTTTTGCAACCCCGTGATTTTCTCGATATTTGAGAAGATATACGTATGCTGATTCATGTCCTATAGACGATGCAGAGATCTATGACGGTGCGCCGGTGGCTGTACAAATAGTCGGCCGACGCTTTGAGGAGGAAAAGATTCTTGTCCTGGCCGAAGTTTTAGACGAGGCACTTGGTAGGGCCAATTCCTAGATGGCACATGCATGGCCTTTTAGATAATTGGGTACTCTCAGGCTAGCTCGTGTTACGATAGTCAGAACACACAAAGTAGCAAAGTATAACATCTTTTTTCTCACCAGTGATTCTGCTTGGTTTTCCCTTTAATTTCCAAATGACGGTGTATGGTAACAAGGGTATGAACATGACGAATCACCGTTATGTGATGCATGCTTATTATGTACAGAGGACTAGCGTCATAACATGCATGACTCTCTCATTATGCTCTTGGTTTGGCTACCGAGGGCTCGCCCCTCGAATAGCAGGATACTTGTTTTACATTTCACCTTGCTGGTTCTGGTTTAAGGTAGACTTGGAGAGACACGATTGGCGGGGGTGGAGTAGAACCTTTCACGACTGACGTGGTGGTGGGTAGGACTTTTACTAAAGCAGCGGACAATCCGGACTTTACTTTATTAGTGAGCGGAACTTTTAAATCGGGATTTCGCCCAGCGGAGTTTAACAAGTAGCGCGAGGTTTGGTCCAATCTGCGCTCAAAACAAGCAGACCCTCGAAGCCTCAGTATTACCAAGACCCAGGCATCACACGGATCATGCAGGAGAAATGATGCGTACTATGATGACAATGCGTTTCTAATCTCGCTTACGACCAAGAAACACGGATATCTGGCAACCTATCTTGAGCAACCACAGCGACACCTCTTCCTCTATTTTTTTTTCCACACCTGCGGCGACCCGGACATTTCTAAGATTAGCACCGCACACCACCTTTGTCTGAAGCGGCCCCCGACTGCGAAGGGACATCCGCATAGAACATGCCGCCGCAGCATGAGTCCGCTCCCACGGAGGACCGTCCACTAGATGGCTTAGGGGTCGCAAAATCGCCGCTTTCCTGCCATCGCTGTCGGCGATTGAAGAGAAGATGTGACCGTCAATATCCTTTTTGCGCGCTGTGCTGCGAGTGAGTTATTCATACGATCCTAACCCTCGCATAAGAGAGAGAAGGGAGGGGGAAGGGTTCGAGGATCCAAAATTAACCGCAAGAGCCTGAGTGAATAGGAGGCAGGAATCATGCGATTATCCTCCTAGCAGAAAACAAAGGAACAGGCCCAGAAGTGGACATGTTATGCGCAAGCCTTCTCTGCTCAGTCCGCGTACATCATCTAGGACGGCTTCCACTGCTGGATCGAGCATTCAGGCCTCAGCAGTGCAAACCGCATCGCCCCATCCAAGTCAATATGATATACACTACCAGCTCTCCGAACTCAGTGAACTCGATATCTTTGCTGCAAGCTTCCTCAACCCCGACGACAACTTCATACGAGCACAATTAGAAAGCGCAAAGATAGAAGTGAGCATTACAGAAGCAGTGTCCAGCTTAGTCGGCAGCATCAGCGATATCCAAACTATCGCAGTAGAATTCAACCAAAACATTTACACGTGGATGCCCATCTTATCTCACCAGCAATTCCAAGAAACCCTCCTAGAGAGATTAACCCTTCGAAGAGCCGAGCTCTTCTTACTCGTGTTGGCTATGAAACTCTGCGTATCACGCCCCACAGTCGCAAGATCAGCGCTCTATACAACTGTAAAGGAGTTCTACATTAGCGTGGAGTCCTCGGGAAGACTATCGATCCTTATTCTGCAAGCCGCCGTCCTGATCGCAGTCTACGAGCTTGGTCACGGCATATATCCTGCTGTCCTTCTTTCTGTGGCAAACTGTGCTCGCATAGGTGTCCTTCTTGGAGTCGACAACAGTCTCACAAAACTTGCCCATACTACTGAAATCCCATGGATCAAGCTGGAGGAGTGTCGCCGAGTATGGTGGATGATTTTGATACTTGACAGGTATGATCCTTTGCCCCTGCTCTAGTGGACTGGCTCGCTATTTAAGCAATGAGTTCTCACCAGGTCCTTTTCACAGATTTGTCAACCTATCTAACCCGAAGCGACACCTGGTAACTTCAGATCCTGATTCAGACAGCTACCTACCAGTGGATGACGCAGAATGGGATAGTGGAGTAAATCCCGCTTGTCACTGTTTATGCTTGATCGGTTGCTGACCAGGAATGATAGATTTCAAAGCCAGCCGATGCAGTGCAGCTTCGATTCTCTTCACAGATGAACATTGGCAGATTTGCTCGATTTGCACATGCCGTGCCTCTTCTCAGCCAATGCATTTCTAGAGTTGACGAGGCGCCACACGACACAGTGCAGTTACGCCGTACTATTCTTTCTCTGATCAACCTCGGAGAGAAGGAAGGCGTAACCAAGAGAATATTGTTTTGTACCCTGAATGCAGCATGCTATATGTAATGAGTTCCGATTCCTATCTCTATATATATTCAGTTGAACTAAGATATAACAGCCCGATATTCATGCTTGATAGCGGCCTCTTACACTCAAACACAACAAGAAACGAGCGATCGATAGATAACATGCCCGATACTATATACGCACTTCGGCATGTGGTTGCTACCTTGACACAAGAGTCTTGGAGTTCTCTTGCTCGTAACCACGAGAGGCTGGGGCCATTCCTTATGCATATGCTATATCAGGCCTTGATAACTTGCTTGAGCCTAAGGGATAGTCCTTCAACGGAGATTGATATTCCATTAACAGTCGGTGTGCTAAAATCGGCACTGGAGCAACTCAAAACTCGGTGGCTAGTAGCTGGTATGTTGATTGTACTCTACTCACCGCACAGTGGGCCGCTCACATGATTACAGGCACGTACCTCCTGCTTACGAGGAGGTATGAAGTCTTCTCCCTCGTACGGACTGCATAAATCCAATGGTTCTGTTATCATATGTACTTCCATCGACATGTATACATACTCTGTAAGAACTCAGACAGATGCGACTCCGCGGAATACATGCTTCCCTTGGTCTCAAGGCTTCCACTCGATGAAGAGGCCTTTTCATTAATGACATAAGGCGTAGGTGTGTGAATGAAGCGTCGGCGGCTACCAAAATAGCCATGAGCAGTGCGGTATGCCGGCAGAGTATACATGGTGGGCCAGCTCCAGGCTCCCTGCGTACTCGTACGTGAGCCTGGGCCGTTGGACTGGAATCACCAAATAGTATGAAACCCTACAGTTGCTTTCACCAGACATACCAGAGAACATGTAACGTTATATCAACGTTCTATGAAAATTCTAGTGCGTAAATGGCCTAAGTAGTGCTCTTGTCCATCTCCCATCAGACATGAAATTCCCTGACAATGGAAATTGTTCAATTGCCTTATCCGGAAGTCATGCCCCACTGTCAAGACCACACATGGTATGTACCCTCTTCGCGATCAATTCCGTCGTTGCAATCAAGACCCCGCCTGCGGAGTAGATATCCTGCAGCTGTTACAATGGATTGGTGCGCAGGAGGTAGGCCTAAGTAAGAATCCCACGGACGCAATTGGCTGGCCTGTGTCCGCCAACAATGTCCGCAAGAGTCCGCTATGGTGTCCGCCTAGCACATCTGCGCCAAGGATCAATGGTAGCCCAACAACGTATCCTCGTCAGAACCCTGTGTTGTCTACGCCGTATTTCTTTCAATGTCTTAATAAGACATTCCTGGAGTACCAGTACACTGATCCCCGGTACTCTCCGGTGGGGTATGATTCGCTGACGAAGGATTTGTTTCGCTCTGCGGTTATTGCGTTTCTTCTTAGGCTACTCATAGTCTTTCGGTGGGTAAATTATGAAGATATGCTTGGGGATGTATGGTACTCTACAGATGTATACACTGTTTTGAGCCAATATACAGGTCCCAAGAACGTATAAATTGGAGACACCACTGAAGTAGAAGCACCTAGTTATGTATTACCCACCTATCGACACTGCAAACTGCCGATTGAACGCGATGCATGTTGTTTCACCAGTGAAGTCAGGAGGTATTAAATCTTCAAAAATGCCTGGAGAGTTTACATTAGTCGGTTTTATTCTGAATATACTCCAGCCGCATAATGCTGTCAAATATAGCAGACTTAATAAAGTACCAAATCACAGGAGCCACAGGAATGATAAGCTTTTGTATATTAATCAAGCTTTTATATTCAGGATACAGAAGGTGTATAGCTCTCCATGCCTATAGTTGCTTTGACGAGATGAAGAGCTACAAATCTCTCGCCCGCTTTCTGTCGAAAGAGAGAGAGTGTCCGACATTGCGACGACTAGCACATATAATGATGCAGCTAAGGGTGTGAAATATGTGATCCATGTGGCATCTCCTCTCACCCATCTCAAATAAAACGATGCAGATTAGGCAGGTATAGTCTAGCTATCCATCAAGGGAACAGTTGGCGTGCTTCAATCGACAGTTAAGACGCCGGATTTCGAGAGAATCGTGATGACTGCCTAAGTTGCTTCAAGGGTATCCTCTGTGAAGAAAATATTCGCTGAAGCTTGGTATGGACAGAGATTACTAATAATGTCAAGCTCACTGGTCCACCTATCCTAGATTAGTGCCGGCTTACGCTGCTTCCCATCTGCAACCAGCGAAGAGTATTCCCAGAAGGCCCAATAGCAATGGATTTCTCCTCAAGGGAGTTGTGACCCTGATCCTCCAATGCCTGACGGCCCCCTACGGACAATGCTTTATACGTACAGTTTCACCCGGATCAGATTAAAAGAATATCTCCTTCCCTAAGTGTAGTACCTTAGCTATCAACGACAGCTTTCAGCTCCTCTGAAATAATGGAGACAGACTCAAGCGGTTTCACTTTCTAACCCTATGTATCTGCCCAACTCTCATCACCTAGCAGCACTTCTCAACCGACAATGCTCATTTACAGGTTTATTACACGAAACTCACATGTTGAAACGGCTGTTGAAGTGAACGTTAGGCATATGTCGATTTTACTAGCACATCTCCTGCTCAACCCTTTTTAGCGAGGCCGAGTGATTCGTTCGAATTCCTCGTGTGACTTTTTGGTTAGCCCTTTGCGTGCAGAATGGTGGTAGGACGAGGAGTGAGGCTAATAAGTGGTCCGATATCAAATATATATATACTGACTTGACATAAGCACTCAATGTTTTAAATCAGCAAAGGCTTCGGTGGGATCAAGAATTTCTCAGTATTCTTTACAATTTGCACTTGCATATAGCCTACCTGGCTGGGTAATACTCGACTCGCTATGCCCACCCTGCCATACTTTAAATCCCTTCCGTTGCGCAAAGATGGGCCTCAGGGTAATGCCTGGGGTCTGTTTGGCGACGATGACCAAAACGACATGCTAAATCTTCTCACCACGGATAATACAGTTCATGAGTGCAAAGAGATTAAGGACGGTACTATGCGGGATGGATGTCTGCGGTAAAAATTTGGACTTAGGGTATTGATACGTGTATTAAATATAGATCATTGTATTTTTACTAAACATGACTATTGGAAATCGCTTCAAGGCTCAATGAAGTGATGTCGCACATTGAGGTTGACCGTTTGTTGCTGAACTTGTTCAAATCTGGGGGGGGCCTTGGAGGATATTGAACTCGCTTAACTTCTTCACTTCTTCATCTCGACACATCCACACTTTAACATCACAAGACACTATTCATCGAGTCACCGAAATTCTGATTCAGATCAATTTAGTCCAAGCAATTGAGAGTTTTCTTCTTAATTTCACAATCCCGCCAATTCCATGCAAAACTCGATGTATCAAGCCAATGCCTTATCAACAACAGCCATAATTTCCATCAGCTCTTCATCGCAAAACGGTTTCCCCATTAGCTGTAAGCTCCCAGGCATGTCTTTCACATTCTCTGGAATATATGACGGCTCGTAAGGAACATCACGCACAAATTCCTTGTCCAAAGAGAAGTCGCCCTTCATGTACGGAATGACGCCCGCAGGCCAATCTAATACATTTGCAAGCACGGTATACATTGGGAAGCCGAATGTGTCATGTTTCGGTGCTGGACTTTGATAGGAGGGCAATAAAATTGCGTCCAGCCCATTCTCAACCATGATTTTACGATATCCTGCCTGAAGAGTTCGGCGCTGCACATTCATTTCAAACACGTCGTTGAGTGTGAGGACTTGATCCTTCATATCTGGGAAGCTTGTAGTTGATATAGACTTTATGACGGGCTCGCCACTTGCTTGGATGTGTTTCATGGCAGTTTTCGATGCGTCGAGACCAAAGTAGCGCCATGCGAGCCGAGTAACGCTATACAGAGTCTCAGGAAGAAGAGAGTCAAGGGGTACAAGAGAGTGACCTGCTTCCTCAAGTTTCTTTTGTGCAACCATCAATGCGCGCATGATGGTTGGATGTAGAGGTCTCTCGTTGTCCTCAGTGATGATTCCAAGTCGCAGTGGCGAGGACTTAGCGGGCAAATCGCGGTATGGGGAAGCCATGGCTGTCTCATCCAGCTCCCATGGGTTGCTGTTGAGAACTGTCCTTGTCAGTAGCTTTAGATCCCTTACAGAATGAGCAAGCGGCCCAGCTGCAGGCAGTATGCCAAACATTCCGGGTCTTCCTGCACCGCTCTGTCCACCGTATGGGATACGACACGCGGTCGGTTTGAATCCGTATACACCATTCATGGCGGCCGGGATACGCACGCTTCCAGCGATGTCGGTACCTATTCCCAAGATGGAGCCACGCTGCGCGACGAGGCTTCCTTCGCCACCAGATGAGCCGCCGGCGGTAAGAGAAAGGTTATATGGGTTGAGAGTTCGAAGAAATATGTTATTCTCGGAATCTGCTGTCATCATGGTGGTCGGAATGTTTGTTTTGCAGTACAAGACGGCGCCTTCTCGAAGGAGAATTTCAACAAGAGCTGCGTTGTCACTTTTCGGCGGGTTCGAAATCCATGATACAAATCCAAGTGTGGAATCGACGCCTTTGATGGAGAAGGATTCCTTGACAGATATCGGCAAACCATGGAACGCCCCGCTCGGCCGCCCATGTGATGCTAGATACGCGTCATATTCCTTTGCTTGAGCGATTGCCTCCTCAAAAAGTATCTCGGTGAGACAATTTGTCTGTAAAACTGTCAATAACAGCAACACTAGGATAAATGAAGCTATTCCTCTCACCAGTTGCTGTGCAATAGCAGCTCTTTTGCAAAATGCTATTGTCACTTCTTCAGAAGTAAGCTCCGCCGACGCAAGTTTTTCAATCAAATCTGTAGCATCGTATCTTTCGGTAATGACGATCTCTTTCTGTGTCAGAATTCCGCATGTTCGTGGGAGGTCCAAGACATTATATATAGAAGTCTCCGAGACAGTTTGAATGATATCAGAAGTCAAAAGCCATTCCATAGGAATTTTTCTCAGCACTGAATCGCGTTTAACTGCAGCCTTTACGGCCCAATCTGCCTCAGCCCCATCCGTACCGGCATTCGATACTTGCATGGTATCAATCGTATGAGCGGTGGTAGTAGTAGTCGCCATTACTTGGAGTGCTCTATCGTTTTGTCGAAGTGAGATACGAGGTTACTCTTCAATGCATGGTAGTGTGGTTTTTATACATGAAGACCGCCGAATTCAATCAGATACCTCTAGTTCTAGGCTCTTATCAAGCTCAGTGTATAATGGCAAAGCCGATATCATGCCAAACATCTAGATCGGAGCGCAATCCGCCTTGATTGGACGAGGGGAAACCCGCCAATCAACATAATTTGCGCGGTAAAGGACCCAGGCCTCGGGTGGGTCTGACGATACCACACCAACCCCACGCAATTCAATCTATGTCGTGAATCGACTTCAACTGCAATCAGCACATAATGTTTTACTGTCCCTGTTCGAGCTCAAACCTTTGAGTTGGGCCATATATTCCACTCACTAAACAAATTCACTACTAGCAAGCTGGGTGCACAAAGCGTCGATCACAAAAAGGTTGATGATGGTACATCATTTGCCGATAATCATCAGTAGGTCGAATAAAGCTTAGTAACGGTAATTTACACAGTATCATCTCATGAAGCAATAACACGTCCCAAATTTATGGAGAGATCAACGCTAATTCCGTTCAAAATCAGCCTTTGCTTTCTCAAACATGCCTTCTTGCGTTAGAAGATCCCAACCGGTCATGGCCAAGGCTTTCCCCACAATCACTGCCATCTCGAACGCTTGCTCCGTCCCAGCCACCTCCGCAAATTCTTTGCTGTGGATCTTGATCCCCGCATCACACGGAATCCCAAACATGGGGTGCAGAGCCGGCATCACATGACTCACATTCCCCTGATCCGTGCTCGCTCCTACAACCTCCGTAGCCAGGACTTGAACATCCTTCCCAGCCGCTTTCATATGTGAGGTGTAGGCTTCACAGAGCGGAAGATTGGGAAGCAGATCTTCGTAGGCAGCTTCGCGCTCAATTGAACAACTGCAGCCTGTTGCCAGGGCACCGGCACTGAGGCAAGCTTCCACCTTCTTAGCCAGTTCGTTGGCTGCCGCGATCTTGGGCGCTCGAATAGAATAGACGGTTTTGGTGCTTGCAGGAACGATATTTGCTGCCTTTGGTGCCTCTATTATTGCGCTGTGGATGCGACAACCTGGGCGCATCTGTTGCCTGAGCATGCTGACGTTGTTGTAAGCAGAGACAAGAGCGTCGAGAGCATTCACGCCTTCCCAAGGCTCTGCGCCCGCATGAGCAGATTTGCCCGAGTAGGTGGCAAAGATTCCGATATGAGAGTTTGTGAGAAGACCAGCGCATCCGCCAGGATATTCAAGCAATCCATTGTTGGAAACAGGGCACGGATGAGCCATGAGTGATACATCAACGCCCTTGAATGCTCCATTCTTCAGAAGAACGACTTTGCCCCCTCCTAATTCTTCTGCTGGTGTGCCAAGAAGTTGAAGCGTTGCATCAATGCTGAACTTTTTAATCAAATGACTGAGTGTCACGTATCCCACGATACTGGCCGTAGCGATTAAGTTGTGCCCACAGCCATGTCCAATACCTGGCAAGGCGTCGTATTCCGCATTGAAGTTTATGGTTCGACCTTCGTTGCCACTAACGGTGCGGGACTCGAGTGCGGTGGCAAGACCATATGCATGCCGAGTGGTGTTGAACGAGTTGGCTTCAAGGAATCCACAGATCACGTCGTGGGCGTGATGTTCTTGCCACGCCGTTTCCGGAGTGTCATGGATCTGTAGATTATTAGTTTTCGGGTTACTATCAATTGACAGGAGGAGGTAGACGAACCTCTCTGTTAAGCTTGGAGATGGCAGGCAGAAGCCTACCAACTATGTTATCAACATCTCGCCTCACTTGCTCAATAGCTGGCAGCTGACAGGGACCAGCAACGATATGAGATGGTTTAACCAAGGTGGTAGACATTGTGAAGTAAAAGTAGAAGTCGTCCGTGACTTTCGGCAAGATCCAAAGTGTCTGTGGTACACACCGAGCAATATGTTATTTATTTAAAGAATAAAAATGGAAATAAAGAAGATAGACAAGTATTTGAACAGATCCATCGTTTTGACTTCTGATGTGACGATCTACCGGTGCCAATGTGCTGTATCCATCTACCAGTTAGATTAAATTGCGCGGTTATCTGACCAAGCTCCACGGTAGCCACAGATAGACTATCTGGCGATGAGTACGAATGCAGCAGAAAGATATCGGTAAAAAAAGGCAGAGACAAGGACCCGAGTGGAGAGACTGGGGCCGCTAGATCTTTGAGCGCGGGGTTGACCAATCAGAATAATTTGCGCGCCTGCAAGCCCAGCCAGCTTCAACTGCCAGGTGAGGGACCCGAGGCGATCTGGAATCGCACCCCAACACAGTGTTCGACATGTTCGACATGTATGCAATAAACCAAGGCGAAGCAACCGAAATAGTGTTCTTGACCATAGATAAGGATGCGCTTAATGGAGAGCATAAGTATCCCCTTGTTTCTCACCCTCGAATATCATTATTATTATCATCATCATTATCATCATCATCATCATCATTATTATTAGTATTATTATTATCATCATCATCACCATCCTAAAAGATCAAGGTCAAATATTAATCTCAGCAATTACCTTATACTCTTCGCCCTCTACCCTTAGTCTAACACGAGCCACATAACATCCGATTTGTCGCAATGGAGAAGACCGTTGACAACAAGGAGAAGTTCGTCCAGGATGCAGAGATGGACTTGTCACTTCAGCAGTCACTAAGATTTGGAACCCTCGACAACATCTCCAAAGATGAAGACAAGTCGACCCGACAGAGACTTGACCTAGTCCTCATGCCTCTTCTAGGATTTTGCTATATGCTTCAATTCCTCGACAAGATGACTCTCAGTTATTCTTCTCTCCTTGGCCTAATCAAGGATACGGCAAGTTCCTTACCCCACAAACCCTCAAACCCTCAAACCCTCAAACCCAGACGTCGAGACTGACTGTGTAAGCAGAAACTTGTCGGCAGCGAATACGCCTGGTGCGCTAGTATCTTCTATTTCGGATATCTCTTCTGGTCGTTCCCAGCCTCTTATCTTATGGTTCGAATTCCCATTGGCAAATATCTTGCAGTATCTGTCTTTCTTTGGGGTGCTGTATTGATGTGCCATGCTGTGACCAGCAACTTCGCCGGGCTTATGGTCACCCGATTCTTACTCGGGGTGACAGAGGCATCTGTTGCGCCCGGATTTTCGCTTCTTATGGGCATGTTCTACAGCCGCAAAGAACAGCCTTTTCGACACGGTCTGTGGTTTGCAGGAAACTCCGTGGCGAACATCATTGGTGGTGTGCTCGCATATGCTATCGGAACCACCGAATCTGCCCTTGCTCCATGGAGACTTCTCTTTATCATCTTTGGTGGAATCACCGTCTTCTGGAGTGTGCTCATGCTGCTTATGCTTCCCGATTCAGCATCCAAGGCAAAGTTCTTGTCTCCTCGGCAAAAGGAAATAGCAGTCGCCCGTGTTGCGGACAACAATACAGGCATCCGAAGCAATAATTTTAAGTGGTCGCAAGTATTCGAGGCTCTTCGAGATCCTCAAGCACTGCTGCTGTTTTGCTGGTCGCTCAGTGTCAACCTTCCCAATGGCGGCCTTACTGCTTTCGGCTCTCTTGTCATTGCCGGCTTCGGATACAAGGGCTTGAATGCTTTGCTACTCCAGATGCCTGGTGGTGCCACTCAACTCGTAGCTGTCCTCTTGGCTTGCTATCTTCCATCTCGGTTCCAAAATATTCGCATCATCACCATGTTTTCCCTCAACTTGATCAGTCTCATCGGAATGGTGATAGTCTATGCAGTTCCTGCCGAACATAAAAATGCAAGACTCGGTGGATACTGCCTCTGTACCGTCTTTGCTGCCAACATGCCGCTCTCACTCTCCCTCGTTTCTTCTAATGTTGGAGGTTTCACAAAAAAGACCACGGCTAACGCGATGCTCTTTATTGCCTACTGTGTGGGAAATATTTTAGGCCCACAGTTCTACAAAACCAAAGAGGCTCCATCGTATCCTGTGAGTTATTTCAACTACCTTTCAACAAAAATAAGCACATGCATTTAAAGCTAACAGTTCTCAATAGACTGGCATCAGATCTTCCTTGACCGGCTTTGTTCTCGGTGCATTCTTCCTCGCCGCCCTACGGGTATACTTGCCGTGGATAAACTCGCGCAGGGAAAGGGCTACAGCTCAAGCATCTACTCAAGAAATGTCGGTGACAGATATCATTGAGGAGCATATGAGCGATAGAACTGATTGGCAAAGGCCGGACTTTCGATATGTCTATTAGTTCGAGTATTGTTCAAGTTTATTTCCTAAAGCAAAATCGTATTTTGATTGATATGAGATGACAAAGTTATATATGTTTGATGGGCTTAGCAATCTGCCATAATTGTAAACCACTGTACTCCGTATTTTCCAAACGAATTAAGTCATGGAATTTTATCGTCAGATTTAGCCTGCCTCTGGCTGGCTCCAGCCTCCTGGGCTGTCGTGTGGCCGGAACGAATGAAAGAACAGAGCCAAGAGAAATACTCCTCCGAAGTAGAGCCGATCGGGTCGCTTATCAAGGAAATGCGGCAACATCTGGGAACACCTCCAACATTGCAACTACCTAACCTGGAATTCGAGCACCAACAAAATCAAACCTCTCGCTTTCGTCTCGCAGAGCCTTGTGATACAATATCACAATGCGTCTTATATCCAATGCCTAAGCTTAGAACCAAAACTGGATGTTTGACTTGTAAAACCGCCAACGCGTGTACAGATGACGCGGAGAAGCTGACAAGCAATAGGTCGTAGACGCAGAAAAAAATGTGATGAGACGCGAGAACGATGCCAAAACTGTTTGAGAAATGCTTTTGAATGTATATGGCCTTCAAAAGAACAAGAAAAAGACCGTCGACATCTGCCGCGTAGCAGGCGGTCCACCGGTGAAGACCGCGACGGAAGTGAGCTGAATACCTTGGTGGGATGGGACCGACCAGGCAATCCGATCTATGAGCTCTTTAACACCGTGTTGTCCCCATCAGCTCCATTATCGCCTGAAGAGAGTCTTTTTTACACGGTCCCGCCGTCTCTATCTGTTGTGCGCTCCAATGTGGGAGAACCAAACGCGACAGTGTTGCTTGTTGCCTTTGCCAATGAGTTTCTACCAGGTCGTATTCATCCAGGATCTCATCCACGGTATTTGGACTTTTCATATGCCTTTGATATGGCGTTGTCTAGCCCGCCGTTACTGACCGCTTGCCTGGCCTGCGCGACCAGTGCTCTTGGGACAAAATATCAAATTGGGAATCCGGAGTTGAGAGCAGAACGGTTCTATGCAAAGTCCATTCATGCGCTGCGAAGCATACTTGAAGAGGGAGGATGTGAGGGTAGTGAAGACTGGTTACTGGCGACAGTGGTCATCCTGTGTCTCTATGAAAATCGAAAACCAGGCTACGATCCAGCGACAGCCACTGCACACATCGCAGCAGCCGGCCAAGTTTTCCGCAAGCGAGCCATGACCAAGATGAGCGCCGCTGCCACAGCATCTAGCCAAGAGCTGGCAAGTTCGCAAACATGGTCGGCCATTATATTTGAACGCATCTTCACCGAATCATTCCTCTACCACTGTATGGTCATGTCGGTGCAGGATTCGAATCTTACGCCACTGCAAGACCCAGTGTTGCGCGGTGTTTTCGACGATTACTATGACTCCTGCTTGGTGTCGACATCCCCGGAACCTGAGAATTGGCCTATTCTTGGAATGCATTATCAGATAGTCCGGTTGTTTTCCGATCTTCTTGCTGCCCTCGATGACACACCTGCATTCTGTGGGCTCGGTGATATCATAGAACAGCTGGGGACATGGGCGAACACCTCGCTGACAGATGGGCATGGAGTTCATATCTTGCTTTACATCTCTGCTGCAAAGCTTCTTGCTTATCAACACCTGACGGATTCCTCATCTGATACCACACAGTACCAAAGTCTTCTGCAGCAGGAACTTGAAAATTGCAAAAATTTGCTTCCAAAGATCGATGTTACTGTCAATGCTTTCAGCCGGTACTTCTTTTGGCCTCTGGCAATCATTGAAAGGGTGGTTCGAGATCCCACTGCATCACTGCTGGTCCAGCTGAAGCTGAAGAATATGGAGGACGTCGATCCGGCAGGGAAGAGAGCCTACAATTGGGTTGCCGAGGGATTCGAGCGAAAATTTAAGAGTGCTTGATACCACTGAACATGTATAAGGTCAAGACTCCATGCTTCGCTGATCTATGAGATCTGAGTACGTGTACAAATAGATTCAGATAACAACACAAGCCATGTTGATACGAGGGGGTCGGCTTCACGAGCATTGCGGAAGTTATTCTTGTATGTGTTCTCGTTGAAATGGCACAATGAAACATGGAGAAGCCATTCCCTGATCACTGGATGATAGGTTTCAGATCAAGGGTTTCGCTTTCTTCCACAATATTCCTCCCAAATGTCCAAGATTTGTCTAAGCTAAGTTGCTCTCAACAACCTCCAATTCACAGACGCCGCTGCTTTGGGTCATACCGTGCCAGTCGACATGACCGGTTACTTGAGAGTGAGAGATCCAACTTTGACCAAAGCCAATCTACGAAGGAAGAAAGCCAATAGAACGGAGTGTCACGTCCACTCTGGCTTCGATCTGGCCGTATTATTTAATGCCTCAGGAAGCCGCAAACACAACTACTGCACATTCGGTAACGGTTTTTTTTCACCGTCCAACGTGAACATATGTGCATATCCCAGCAGAAGGAAAATCGATGGGTGAGGCCCGATAGAGCAGCCGCTCAGTGCGCGACCAATGCATCCGGTCTGCCGGCGACAACAGCGGCGGGGCATGAGGTTGGCGAGGAAAGATAGGAGGCCAGAACCAGTTGGCAGAGTGAACGACAGCTAGGCTGGCGTTTGCGTTTGCGCACTCCAGGCAAGGCCGTGCGTCGGAGTGAGAATTGGGTGGACAGCAGGAAAGGAATGAGGATTTTCGACGACAATTTGCTCCACCGTCTTACATTCTTGATCGGGCGACACGCGCTAAACCACAGTTGATACCGCACTTCAGCAACGACTGCGGCATGACAGTGCAAGCAGCTATGCTGATGATTAGAATGGGGTTGTGGAGACCTGTTCTCCTCGAAGAGTCTCTCCGCGGAGCTTGTCTTTCCACGGAGCTCCTACCTAACCCACTAACGAAAACCTAGAACCTAAAGGTTTATCCCTTGGAAAGCTTTCTCTACTCACCCTATAGGAAACCGGTTCATTATAGTATTCTCTTAAATAGTTAATGTTCCCTGCACTGTTTTGCAGTTGGTTTATATATTTATTGATCTGATAATACCTACATGTATGCTTCATTGCTTTATATCCCGAGACATATATTAAGCTTTTACATATATCCTGTGCAATTACCGTATTACTCTTGTTTTGGGAAACTGTAAGACCCTCATGTTTAAATCACTACCGAGTGAACTGCTAATTCGTAACTAAAGCCCTTTACATAAGTTTACGAACGAGCTGAGAGTCGGAATTATAGAAAATGCCTGTGATGGAGGTTCAGTTTGGCGGGTTACATTTGAATTACAATTAATCTAATATTTTTGTAAGGCAATTCATACTCTGTCTCCAGGAGAAGTCCCTAAACTATCCTTATCATCTCCCATAAGTTTCTGCTATGACTTAATTTGAAAAACCCTTGTATAACTAGATATGTTTGTGTGCTTATTAGAAATGCTCTCTTTATCTGAGCTACACCATACTAAAATTGTATTAAAATCAGCCTGACGTTACCTTCAACTGATAGACAAGAGCCATCTGTAAACGTTGTCTATTTACTAAATATAGGCGCTTCTGAATAATGGTGGATGCCATACTTAAGTTAATGTTGGGATCATTTCAAGAGGTTTCTTCTAAGGCGTCGCTGTGGCTGGCATTAGAATAAGACGTATACATCGTCATAATAAAAAGATAGCCATCTTTGGCTGTCCAGTTCTTTGTTCGGACTTCGTCGGAAATATACACGGACGTAGCACCGTAGGGCTGTCGATAACTTACGTCATTCCCACAGGCTGATATTCCGTCAAGCTATCTTACAACATTTGCTGACGGTGGGAGTGCCATCATTGCTGACGGTAAGAGAAAAGTCATCAACGTTGAACTTTGCTGTAAATAAGGTTTCGTGATGAACTATGATGTCTGACATGGATGCCGTCAACGAACTCCAATTGTACGTCAGACGCTGATGCGTTCGTTTTCGCGCTGACACGACTACGAGTTACACACCAGTGAGCAACAAGTTACGCAGCAGCAGCAATAATTCCAAGAATGTATATTAGAGAGAGACATCTCCCTCTCGTATCCCTGGTTAACTATCCCCCTGCTCTAAATGTTAAGCCATTTTTTCCCCAGTCGAGCCTCTTAGAGCATTTACATTATGTGTGGCATACTTGCTAGCATCTCGGTCGAGCGCTTCCGGCGTGGCAGTAGACATTATTATACCAAAAACAACCACAATACAGTGGTAAACGGTGACTTCAACGGTACTCACAATCACGATGCGGTCGTAAATGGGGAACTTGAAGACCAAGAAAGACAACGAGCCCTTTTGACTACGCAATTAGAGAATGGCTTGATGGAGATATCTCACCGGGGACCTGATAATTCCCACGTGTGGATTACAGAAGACGCTAGAGTCGGTACGTTGTCACTGCTTCTCTTCATAAGAGGATTCTGCTTCTAGTTAACACACGCACACACAGGCCTCGGCCACGCGCGCCTGTCCATCAACGACCTGTCCACCGACGCCGACCAACCCATCCATAGCGACGACGGGACAATCCACGCAGTGGTCAACGGGGAAGTGTACGACTTTGATAGGCTCCGTAAAGTCCTGACCGACCAGCACAGGTACCACTTCAAGAGCCAGAGCGACAGCGAAGTGCTTGTCGCCCTGTACAAGGTCCACGGGGCTCCCGGCTTCATCGAGCACGTCCGTGGAGAATTTGCCTTCATCTTGTACGATGAGCGTAGGGATTTTATCATTGCCGGTAGGGACCGGTTCGGCATCAAGCCGCTCCACTGGGCGTTTGTCCGTGATGGATCGGGGGAGAAGCGCCTGCTGGTGGCGTCCGAGGCGAAAGCATTCCTGCCACTGGGTTGGCAGCCGGAATGGGACGTCGGGGCCCTTGTCGACGGTGGGTACATGAACGGCGATAGGACCGTCTTCAAAGATGTCCACAAGGTCCTGCCTGGGTGCTGGTTAGAGGTCAACGGCGATGGGATCGTACATCACCATAGATACTGGGACATGGAGTATCCCGAAAAGGTAAGGGCAGCAATAGCACATGCAAAGCAAGAGGAACACTCTCATCTGACACTTTCTCGCAGGACAAGGTTGAAACACGTCCACTTGACGATATTATTTCAGGCGTCCGGAGGCGACTCACCGAGGCCGTTCACCTCCGATTGCGGGCTGACGTGCCGGTCGGGATTTATTTATCTGGAGGTATTGACTCTTCCACCGTGGCAGGAATAGTGGCACACCTCGTCCGGGAAGACGGAGTGTTGGCGGGCACTGAGGATGCAAGCAAGCGGATCCGGTGCTTCACGATAAAGTTCCCCAGCGGGTCCGGGTTTGACGAATCTGGTGCGTTCAGGATCTGCCTTGCTTCACATTCCCCCCTCAGCCCCTAGATCTAACGCGCTTGCAGATATTGCCGATCGAACGGCCGAGTGGCTCGGTGTCGACCTCGCCAAGAAAGACATGAACGAAGGCCGATTGGCAGAGTACTTTGCGGATTCTATCTTCCACACCGAGCTTCCTTGCCACGACTTGGCAGGTGTCGGCAAGTTTGGCTTGTCGATGGAAGCTCGAGAGAACGGGTTCAAGGTCGTCTTGTCTGGGGAGGGATCTGACGAGATCTTTGCCGGATATCCCTTCTTTATGTGCGACGTTTTGAACGAGCCGGATCTATCTATGCCGGCGTCCCCATTGGTCAACGATCAGAAAACGCGACTTGAACTGTTGAGGCTATCCAACGAGGTCCTTGAAAAGGTGGTCAAGTGGACTGGCCTATGGATGCACCGCCCGGGACAAGGCCCAGACTCGTCAGTTGACGACGTCCAGGGGGTAGCGCCAACACTCTACTTCCAGCCGTCCCTAGCCACGTGGGCGCCCTGGGTGTCTCATCGCTGGCCAGACTTGAACTGCCGCGACACGGTGGCCACGGCACACGACCCAGAGGTACGCGCCAAGATGGCTAGCAGCTGGCACTCGCTGCACGGGGCCGAGTACGTGTGGACAAAGTCGGTGCTGCCCAACTTTATACTCAGCACACTAGGTGATCGCGCCGAGATGGCCCACTCGATCGAGGCCCGGACACCGTTCCTCGACCACCACCTCGTCGAGTATGTGAACCAGCTGCCGCCTTCTCTCAAATACGCATACACGCCCGAGACGGGTGACTTTGGCGAGCAGGGGCCGTACTGGGCAGATGGGACTGCACCGCAGAAGCTGCTTACGGAGAAGTGGATCCTGCGCGAGGCGGCAAAGCCGTTCATCACGGAAGAACTGTACAAGCGGAAGAAGCACCCCTACTCGGCTCCGTTTAAGTGGCCCAGGGGGGGGCCCGTTCATGAGATGCTGCAAAAGCTGCTGACGAGACAGGCTGTGGATAACTTGGGGTTCCTGGACTACGAGGTGGTTGAGCGGGGATTTGACAAGGGGTTTGGCGAGGAGGCGGATGCCCGCGCGTTTCGGAACTTGTTGGTGTACGCCAGCCTGGTGACGATAGGTCAGAGGTTTGGCGTGAAGAAGGCTGGACCAAGGGATTGGGCACCGGTGGCGGACGTGTCTAAAGAGAGATCCAGTGTCTTGCGCCACAACCTCTGAGCTGCTATTCAACATTTTGACAAGCTAGACAAGTCAAGTATGCCTTACGGTTACCGTGTTCTGAATACCTCCTCCGCTAGTGTCTCACTCATGTCTAGGTATGCTCGAATACCATGTAATGATCGTTCCCTATCTTTCACTCCTAATGGTAGTCATATTCATAGTCTGCTGGCGCAAACCTCATCATTAAGTTTATGTTGCTGATCCTCTATTAACTGTAGATCTTGGAGCACAACCAGTGACATTTCTACCTCCAGCGGGAACGGCGTCATGATAGTGTCAAATATCTCCGACCAGTCGCTCGATGGATGGAACCGTGCCATTGCCGAGGGCTACTCAGAATGTGAGGGATACTGCCCTGCTATCTCCTAATCCACAACGCTGGTCACTTTGTAGTGCTGAGACCCGTTCGACCCTTCCCTGAACTGCTTAACCAGGATATTACGCTTGTAAAAGTCCCCGTGTGAAAAGACCGCCTCGTAGGTGTCGAGGGCACCGCTCCACCAAACGTACCTCCGTAAAAAGCTGTCTGTGGTTTACACTTGCGCGTCAGGGAGAATCATGGTCGCAGCTGGTCACAGATCGAGCGCTTTGCCTGTTCTTTCAGACACTCCCAAAAACGTATCCAACCCTTTCCCCCCGATAAAGTCGGTGACCAGATACAAGACACCTAAATCAGACGTCTGATACATGGCGTGTAGCGGGGGCACAGGAGTTTCCAACTGGCAGTGTTCGATAAACAAGGGGTCATGGCCTCCATCCTCAGTAACGTCGATACCATACATCATACTTGACAATGTATTCATCTTTGATGGTAAAAAAAAACCGCGAGGCTGTGTCAAACCAGGTTCTCTCAAGGACAGCAAAGTCTGATGGGCCGTATGCTCAACCTCCTCGGCCGTTGGCAAGGGCTTTGTTAGTTCTGGTGCGTGGCGGAAGTTCGGTAATATCACCCTGGCCGGTAGCTTCATTGTTGGAACTTTGGTGTTGTAGAGAAGATGGTGCCATCAGAAAACGTAGATTTCGTGTTTCTCAGAGAGGAACGCTTAGCGACGCGTAGCGTGGTATGTGTGTTTGAGCAAAGAGAGGGTACGTAGCGGTTTTGCCGTCTCGTTTCTACTGTCCCCCAAGCGATGAGGAGTTTCCTCTGTAGGCCTGGCCAAAGGCTATTCTTAAAACCTCGCTATTCTCTCTAGTAACTGAAGTGGCTCCTGCTAAGGGCAAGGAATAGGATATCAGGATACTAGACTCGACTTGGCTTACTGCCCTTTTTCCTCCCATTCCTCCCATTCCACGCCCAGCCCCCACTGCTGTCAAGATGACCGGTCGCGGTGGCGAACTTGATTATGGTCCGCTCAGCATTCATATCTGGTTCCCATCTTTTCCTATCTGAGTGCTCCCTCCCTCCTAGATGGAAGGCTAGAGTACCCTCCTCTCTTCCTAGATGCGTAGCCTAGCAGAATTTTTCGTTGTTCCACCCGTTTTATATCGACAAAATAAACCGTGCTGGCCTCAAATTAGGTAGGCGCTTTGCTCTGTAATCTTGCCAAAGTTGGAAGAATGCTTTTGTGCATGTTGTCTATACTCAGTCTTTAAACCATCATCCAACCTGAGGCATTCACTGCTGCACGAACCATACAGCCACATCGACCATCACTGCGCAGGACCTGCTCAATGATACTGGGCTCCTCTCTTGCATAGACTATTGTAGTCCGGGAAAAAGGGTGGAAGGGTCAAATGGTCAAAGATTTTGTAACCGTGTATAGTTGAAATCTCACGTTCAGGTGAAGACGGCAGATAGAAGAAAATCGGCTGGGTTGGATGCATGCACATAGAAAGATTGAGCATTGGAACTTTTGGTATGGCGATCTGCTAGTCGATAACGAAACAAGAAGAAAGCAAATGTCTACTGTTATCGTCATCATTCAGGGATATGGCAAGCCCTCAGTGTGCTTGTCACAGTTCAAAGCAATCCTGGACACAACGAGTGTGAGGGAACCTGAAGAGCACTCTCGGTTACCCTGTAATATGTTCCGCTTGATCTCACTCCGCCAAGTGGTGCGCACCAATACGTAAACCTGTGCATTTATCGTCGATGCAAATCATGCTTGCCGAGTTCCTCAGTTTGTCGTTGGCAATCTGCATAGACTCCCTATCGAAAGCAGAAAAAAAAAAGAAAAAGGAGCCTGCCAGCATACACTCTCTAGTTGTGTCAACAAACCCACAAATGACTTAAAGGCCAGCAGGTGAATGGTGGTCTTAGGTCTGCGCGGCAAACAATGGCCCTGAAAATCCCCCACTATCATGAGGTCAGTATGCCCCTGATTGCAGTGGGGACGAAAGAGTAACGGCGACCCCCACAGTATACTACCTAATATCTTACAAAATTTATATCTATCACTCCGTTATATCTCATTTAATATTAAGTATAATTAAATAAATTTTACAAATAGGTGGTTTTTAATAATAATACTCATTACATGTTTAATTAAAATTTTAAAATTGGGTTTATATAATATTTTTGAAAAATAGTTTTAGACTAATGTTAGCACTGTATATTCCACTATAACTTGGCTAAAAAGCTACTATAAGATCACTAAATACAGTATAAATAATGTTTTAAATAGTAAATATAATTTAACATAATATTCTTTATAATAAATAATATTAATATAAAATAAAATATAATATATAAAGCTTTTTATATTAAATTATAATTATTAAAAAAATCTTTTTTTTTTATGTTATTTATGTTATTTTATAGATATATAAGCTAAGTTTTGGTATATACTATGGGGTTATCTTGACTTTTGCTGACCCACTGTGGGCGGTGTTGAACTCAAATATGCCAGGCTGGACAAAGAAGCCTCTGCTGCGGCCTTGCTTTCCGCCGAGTATATGCGATGACCCTTCCGTTTGGAGCGGCTTACAAAGTCGACAAATCTTTCAAACGCCGACTGGGAAATGAGAGGGCGTAAGGGATCATGAAACTGCTTCACGTCATCTCTATATCTCATTTTGACCGCTTCTCTCCGTAACCCCCTTTTCTAGTCGTTCTGCTCCCACATGCATTTTGGGACAAACAAGCGAGACAAGGCACTGCACGTTTGCCACCGGAAGCCGTATGCTAATCGTACTGTTGCCAAGTCCAGTCAATTCACATCGTGCTCGTAAGAATTGTGGAATATTGGAATTCTTCTCATTTCTTGCCTCCGCTTTCACCGACAATACTCTGAAAGTTTTATAGATATCAGCGTTTATACCGATCTGGGTCCAAAGATTCTTCAAAACTGCCGAAGATGTCATCCATGAAGTGCAGACGGTGAATTGCGGACCAGTGAAGGGAACTTCAGCAACGACCTTTAGATCTTATAGCCAAAAGTTGAACAAAACCCTTCGGTAACCCAACCTCCTCCATGATTTCATATAACATGTAGTTCGACAAAAAAACCATTCGTGATGATTTCCACAGAACCGCGTTTCTCAAAACGGTTGCGCGTGAAGGTAAAATGTGCTCTCAAATCGGTAAAACTAAAGGGCGATATGCGAAGCCATCTGTTTGCTTATACGGTTGATGCTGGTAAAATTGGTGAAGCAGACGTGGCATTTGAGCGTATCGATAACTTCGGCAATGCGGCCACCTTCGGCTTGTTCATACGTCTTGCCTTATCCGATTATAGTCGCCGCTATGATCCTTCACCGGTACTTCGACTCTGCGGGTTTTGTTACTTGCTTGTAAACTGCTGCTCCTTGGCCAAATGGCAAATTGAACCACATTGCCCTAGCGGTCATAAAATAGGGAATTGCTTTCTTTACAACAACTTTTTGGTCTACCTGGTGATGCTCGGCTAACGGGGCCTCAGTTTAATCCTAAAGGTTAGTTTAGTAGCTCTTGCAGTCTGTATATATTTGTCACCATCTAGACCGTTGAAAGCCACAGCCGTGGAGCTTCCCATCTCAATTGCAGCAGCCTTCAAGGGGTTCGTATCAGTAGAACTCGGTGCGTACGACAAATATGAGCCAGCGGGCTTCGAATTTAGAAATCTTACTTACAAATAGCTAAAATAAAGTAAAGGTTATGTATCCAATTAAATCCATTCCAGTTAATCAAAGTAAACAGTTCACTTATTAATTGATACCTAGATTGCTCCTGGTCGACGTTCGATCAGTGCTAACTTTATTTTACTAGGCTATTTTCCGGTCTAGGTATACTTAATCCAGGGTACGTACCTTCAGTTACAACCATAAGATATGAGGTCGTAATAAGTTATGTAAAAGCTCTACCGAGTAATTTGTATTTGTAGTAGCACTAAACGAGCGGATAGGCAGGAGCCGGAACTAAAGCTCAGCGCAAAAACCCCTTTACGAAAACCCCAGGGATATATATACACAAGCTTGTTTCAGCCCTTGCGTGGCGCACTTCGCTTGCCAACCGATATCTGCTAAACTGGGGTAGTTGAAGTGTTGGAGACTTGAAGCCTACCAAGAAGCCTCGGCAGGAGCCGTCTTATGTGTGAATTGAGTTAGCATCGTACTATCCAGGGGCACGGGGAGAAGAATAAACCTTCCGTCCTCCCGCCTACAGTTTTAGGGGCAAGCTGGGCATGTATTCCTTCACCCAACCTGACGGGATCTCTAGTGCTAAACCTTGCCTAGATTTGTAGTCTTGGCGTTCGCTACTGCTGTCAGCCAATCCATTTTTGGAAGCTTTGCAGATATGAGTTGTGATAACCACAGGGTCCTTGTGGCTGTATGTCAGCGATTGCAGTTTTCAGGGGTGCACCTTCAGCTGAGTTGCTAAAGATACTTGTATACTCGTACTTTACAGAAGGTGGAAACCCGGCACTTGCGCCCCCTGTCTAGTTGCAGCTAGTTCATCCGTCCACGCCTCCGACCGCTTGGTTCAGTCTTATGGTAAACATGCAACATACGTACTCACTGTGACATAAATCGACCCGGGGCGCTCACTGCCGATCAGTCATCTCTCCAGTTTTTCCTCCTGTCTATCATCAAATGACAAATCATTCTTTGATCCCCTGATACCTTTTTTAAATCACATCTCTACTTCTCTACTTCGTCTCTGAGCAAGAAGGTACCCTTTTTTGATCCAATGGCGAATCAGTTACGCGCCCGCACATTTGGGTCAGCAAATCAGGCTAATCTTCCCGATGAATCCTCAACCATCATTATTGTCTTTCTATCTTTAGCCTTCTATAATGTTCTTGTGCTTATATGCATCATATTTGGTACATTTAGGCGCTATTCTGGGCTTTATTTCTGGGCTTTTGTGGTGTCGACATCTGGCATTGCCCTATCTTGCTCCGGCTTCATGATCAAGTACTTCAGCCCAAAGTCGCTTGGCTACTTTTCGTGCACACTTAGCTTATTAGGGTGGGTGTGCATGGTTACCGGCCAGTCACTGGTGCTTTGGTCACGGCTACATCTGGTGATGCGGAATCCAAGGCTCCTTAGGATAATACTGTGGATCATCATTATCGACGCGATTCTCTGCCATGGCACCGTTATACCCATGGTTTATGGTTCATTTTCTGACAAACCCGAAATATTTGCAAAGCCATACTCTATCGCAGAAAGAATGGAAGTGATAATCTTCTTTCTACAAGAAGTTATGATATCCATCTTTTACATTATTGAGACAGTTCGCATTATGAAAATCGAAACCTTTCTTCAAAACCATCAATCAAGTCGACGATTGATGCACCATCTCGTTATTGTTAACGTTCTCGTTATACTTCTCGATAGCACCATTATAATTCTCGAGTTCGCAAACCTATACGACTACCAAATATCATACAAACCATTCGCCTACAGTGTGAAACTACAACTTGAGTTTACAGTACTTAATCGCTTGGTCGATTTAGCAACTGGCAGAAAAGAAGCATACAGTAGTCAACGAAGCCGAGATATTTATATTTCGAAAAATACTACTACTGGCCAAGTGTTTGAGGCAGACAATTCTGTTGGCGTTGAATCGCAACAAGCAAGTGATATGATTCCCATGAACACATTCAGTATAATAAAGCCATTGCCGCCGCTCCACACAAACGTTGGAATCACGAAGACGACTACCACCACGATGCATGTTGAAAAACGACTGGATGTTGACTCTGAGAGTATGTGTAGGATATGGCCTGGAGGATCAGAGAATGGCATGTCACGAACTGGAAGCAGGAATAAGAGCTCAACATCAACGGTAGATGGTCCCTTTTCTGAGTAACAATTTGGTGTGAGTAAAAAGAAGTGTTTCGGGTATTTATTCTCATAGTTCTATCTCTGGATCATAGAGCTTAACTCACTCATTTTGCGAAATCTTTTAAAAAAAACTTGAACTATTATCTGTACATCATTTTATAATCTTCAGTGGTTTTATTCTTAGCTGGATTCCTTTTCAATAGCTATTCTACTAGATAATAGATCCAATGTAAAGGCCATTAAGAAGCCACATAAAGATATAATATTATGAGAGACTATCTGCCTGCATATCTTTGAGGTATGGAATTGAGATCCATAATGCTGATAACATCTTAACCAGGGACCGTTTGGTACCGCAAGGTCAGCTGGGGATATCCTTTACCCAAGTAACCTTGATATATGAAACAACAATAAATGCAGGCGCCGCCACTTAATTAAAGCGTCGTACCTGACTCTCAAAAATGGGGACAGTGTATGGCCGTTTGAGCCGCCATTAGTTTAAGGACGCAAAGTATAGTTGCCTGACTCACGCAGCTAAAGAGCTGAATTTTCATCCCAGTTTATTATCAGTTAACGTTGCGCAGGACTGGAATCGGGGCCGATACTGGAAACTGAAGCTGGCAGAGCACTCCGCTTCGCGCAGATTCAATGGCGAGCCTTGTTGTTACATCAGTATATTCGGTCCCCCTCCGGACTTGTCCAGTTGCATGCCGAAGCCACTGACAGTCAAGGTTGCTAGTAAGGGGAACTGGGCAGAGGCAGTTTAAAATCTCAGTAGTCACTTCTTCCTGAAATGCAAGTACATTTCCGATACTAATTTTAGGGAGGCTAAAAATAAAACCTTTAGTAGGACTTAGTTGTTAATCTGCCTCCCTTAATATGGCAATATATCTAGCAGCAGGGAATTAAACAATTAAATACCACCCGGGATTTTATGATCGTGGACCAATATAACAATATCCAACTTGAATAAGATTCTCCATGTAGGCCTGAAATCAGATGCAGCTAGAATAAACCCTCCAAGTCTGTCATATTTGGGATACTTCTGGAACCCTAATAACATGGAAACGTGGCTCTCTTGCCATAAAGGACCTTCCTGGTGCCATGCAGAGCGTCAGAAGTCGACGGGCAACCAATCAGGTGATGTAGTGTGTCTTTAGTCCACTTCCACCCCCCTCCCCAAACTGAAACAGCGGCCCGGTTCTCTACGAATGAGCATGCCGGCATCATTCACTATCTCTCTCATACTAGGTGGCATGCTCTTTACCGAGAGCAAACCAGCGTCTGAGAGAAGTACCTCCGCTGAAACAGAATGACTAGATTAAAATAACTTCGTCGAGTAACATTTCGGCCAGCGCAGCCATATCCGGCACTACTTCAGCACGCAATGCAAAATATGGAAAAAGATATCGGTTTCACCGCAAAACCAAAACCCAGCCAATAGCCCACCTATCCCTTAAGTGTTACCTGGAGATTACTGTTGGCCCATATGCGTAAAAGATAAAGTGAGGTTAGTGATGATTGAAGAGTTTAACACAGCTAGGGAACGCACCTGTGAACAGGCTTGCCTAACATATAGTTCCTCTAACAAAAAGAGTGCAACTAACGATACAGATGGAGAAGAAAGTAGCTTCGGCGAAATGGTGGGGGGCTAGAAGCCTGGTTGTAAGGACACAACCACTTGAAGCTGATTAAGTCTCACTTTGTAGGTAACCTCTTTCAGCAAGGGGTCCTGTACAGGGTGTAGGACAACAGTTCCAGGCTTAGTAGCGGCTGAGAGAGGGAAGCATGCCCAGTAGGTAGTTGTGTGTCAAGACTTCGGTCGCGCTACGTTTTAGCGCCCGGCGTAGAAAGCCCAACGACAGCAAAGAAGATACATTACAACCAACTCTTGGTGTACAATCTAAGGTCTCGTCGCAATAGCTTAAAGTGAGGGAAGTACAGTAGCTAAACTAAACACTAAGAACCTCTAATACAGTTCCAGTGGCACATCCCTTTTGGCCATCAAAATAATGAATGCAAAGATAAAACACTAAGCCTAAATGAAATCACTAGTTTAATATCATATGACGTTCTTGTTTAATCCTGATTGGTTTTAGTGCTTAGTACGGAGTAGTTATGTACTTTCCTGGATATATAAGCCACTTAATTTGCTTCATAAATAGTTTTATTTACTGTATTTTTATGTATCTCAATGCCAAAAAAAGTAAATGCTACTGCTGCTACTACTAATCTTCTTACAGTATGGACGAGGGCTACAATACAAGTAATAGAGTTGTATTCGGCATATACCTTAAGCAAAGAAAACTAAGTCTTAATAGGAAATGATTTTCAGTTCATATCAATACAAAGCCCTGCAGACGCGAAAGACCGTGATAAAAGGCGCCAGGCAAGGTCGCACGCCGCCAAGAAAGGCAGACAACAACAGCTTCAGTATGCGTCTCCAAGAGATGCAGGCGGCACTTTAGGGCAGACATTGATTCCTTGGTCCATTTTTGCACCGGTATCGGCTTATGGCCCTTTCGAGACCCTAATTGGAGACTCCCCAAAGCTGAGAGCTTTGCTTAGCCATGGTAAGTTGCATGACGGTATAGTTGGAATGATTCCCATAGCTGACATTCTATTTTGTCATATAGATGCCGCTAGACAAGCCGCAGAGCCTATATTCAGTGTCGCCGATCCTGTCGTTTTCCAAGATTTTGCTTCCGTCTTCCGTACCGACCTCGACGACCCAGCCCTTTTGAATGCCGTTAAGCTTACTTTTGCATTTGCTGTGACTGGAGGAAACATAGACCAGGAATGTCTTGAATATCAAAACCAAGCGATGGGTGCAATCCGCGAAAGAATGGACTCATTAGAATCGGCCTTATCATTACCAACCCTAGGCGCTATCCTGCTCCTTGCCGGTGTGGAGGTAAGATACCATCAACCAGTTTATTTTCAAACTGGTCGAAGCTGTGACGATCTGACTCGATGACATCATATTAGGCTCGTCTAGGTATGCGATGGCAGGTCCAGCTGCACATGGGGGCCATTCAGCAACTGCTGGAGCTGGGCAAGACCAAAACCATTTATTTAACAGATGGTATCAAACGTGCTATCTTTTGGTAAGCCGCAACTGTGATGAGTGCGAAGATATGGCTGAGGAAGTATGATTGACCATACGATTGCGTTCTTTGGAGTAGGCAAGATCTAAATTCATCCGTCATGACCGGTTCTAGTCGCATAGTGGATCACACTACTTTTGTCGAGCTTCAGTGGAAGCGCGATCCGTTTGCGTCTACCTATTTTGTTCTGGCGCCAGGGTTTCAAAGGATATCGCACTTGTTCGACGAGGACTTTATTGAAGTTCTCAAAGACATCCACGCGCTGCAATGCGTTCAGGATCTGCCTCGCTACTCTTGCCAGAATCCAATAGAAATGCTCCGCGTTGATAACCAGCAGGCATCTATTGGATCCAGACTTGTAGATCTACCAAAACTTTCTGCTACTATGGAAGCTTGCTATTTGGCAGCGTACCTTAGTGCTTGCATGCTTTGCTGCAAAGTGTGGCGCCACTCCGTGATGCCTGTAAGTGAGAAGATAATAAAATGCTTGCAAAATCGTTTCTCTTTCCTTCCTTTCCATCAAGATTTTCTCTTTCCTGTTTTTTTTTCTTTCTTTATTTTTTATTTTCAAATGCTATCAAATTCTTAAATACGTTATGCTAACTTGCGATAAATAGTCTCATGTTTCTTTGAAACTGTTGCGTAAGCTGCAGGAGTCCAATGATGACATATTTTGGGATGAAAATCCGGATCTATTAATATGGATATCATACCTAGGTGGCTCATTCTCTCCAAGGGGAGTAATACACCTAGAATATAACATCATATTAAAAACCAATCATAATTCTAGATTTAAAGGGTTGTATCAGTCGCTGGAGGATTTGTTGGAAATATTGCATCGATATATTTGGTCAGAGAAGGCGTACCGTACGCAACTCGAAGAGTATTGGAAAGAGATTCAACTAGAGCTAGTTTAGCATCAATGAAGGACATCACTTTGATCAAATGTTTTTTAAATTAGCTAAAGTTGTAATATATACAGGTGCTTTGTAAGATTAAGGAATTCATCTATTGTATAAGCCTCAGACGAATCCATTACCATAGAGGTACCTCTTAGAGTCTTCTGTATTTGCCCTTGCTGGCAGTTGTCACATTGTTCCATTTAAATGTGGTGTCTATTCACGACGTATGTTTGATAATCATCTTCTAAGGTTGCCTCGTATCGTCTATGGATTTGAAATAAACAAATATAGTGAAAAAATTTCTGCCACTTTATTATCAGGTTCTTCACTGGATTTATAATTGGCGAGCTAATGCACGGAGCAAATAATAAGCAATTCGGCCGATTTAGTCCGTTCAAGCTAAAACCCCGCCAATCCCAGGCCAATAATAAGCGTGCTAATGTTCACAAGCCTGTCGCTAGCTTTTTTAGGAAGTTTCCTCTCGTCCCAAAGGGGAAATTCCTCAGCTTAGTCACTATTAGTCGTAAAAACAGACAGAACAGTTGAATGGGGCGTTTGGGGTAAACACAAAGAATAGAGGCAGCTCTCATTCGTAAAAAAGCCAGGAGTATAAATAAGGGCATTGAAATGCTCATTTACCTGAAGAAAAGAAAAACATTACATTCTTCAGCCAGTATTCGCTAAGTTACAGAACAGCTTGTCTGTAAAGTATTCTACTCATTTTTTTTTTAAACCTCTGCTTTTATTCTTACTGCAAACGCACAATTCCCCATAATGGCCGAATCACGCCTCTGGAAACCACTTAAAATTGCGGGAGTTGAGGTCAAACACCGTGTTGGTATGCCTGGTTTATCTCGCTTCCGAGGTACCGATGATCATGTTGCAACCCCTATGATGAAAGAGTATTACAGCCAACGATCTCAAGTCCCTGGAACCTTAATCATCACTGAGGCTGGTATTATCTCCCCCGGTGCGGGCGGTTATCCAAATGCACCGGGTATTTGGCGCGAAGATCAGGTCGCAGCTTGGAAAACGATCACCGACGAAGTCCACCAAAACGGCTGCTTTATCATTTGCCAAATATTTCATGTTGGCCGCGCCGCAGTTCCCGACATCGCTGAGAAGGAGGGGATTGAGATCGTATCCTCCAGTGCCATTCCTCACGGAGAAGGTGCCCCCGTGCCACGGGCCCTGACTGTTGAAGAGATCAAACAGATTGTGCATGACTTCGCAACTGCCGCAAAGAATGCTATTCGTGCAGGTTTTGATAGTGTTGAACTTCACGCTGGAAATGGCTACCTCCTCGACAGCTTCATCCAAGACGTCAGCAACACTCGTACAGACGAGTATGGTGGTAGTATCCAAAACCGGTCTCGTTTTGTATCCGAAGTCATGAAAGCCGTTGGCGATGCCATTGGACCACAGCGCATCGGAATCCGCCTGAGCCCTTGGAGTACATTTCAGGGAATGCGGATGAAAGAACCTATACCACAGTTTTCAGACGTAATTAATAAGGCAAAAGAGTTGGGTCTTGCTTATATCCATTTGATTGAGCCACGAGTCGCCAATAGTGATGACCTAGATCATCTAATTACCGAAAGCTTGGACTTTGCGATCAACTTATGGGGCGGACCAATCCTTTTAGCAGGCGGATATAAGCCGGATAATGTGCAAAAAACAGTTGATGAGACATATCCCGGCAAAGATATCATGGTTATGTTCGGTCGATACTTTGTCGCAAACCCGGACTTGGTGTTCAGAATAAAAAACAATTTAAATCTGAACCAGTATGACCGCAGCACTTTCTATGCTGTGAAAAACCCTCATGGATATCTCGACTATCCTTTTAGCTCTGAATTTCTCGCTAATACCAAAGTGTAATATAGAATTTAGTATTAATTGAGCTAAATAAATAATTACATGAACTTTACTTTGTGACAAAATGGTGTTTATTGGCTAATATCAGTAAGTTATTACCAAGGAACAAACATCTAGTTCCAGGTTTATATTAACAGAAAACTTGGGTCAGTGGTTGGTATTGTATTTGTATATAGCTAATTGAGTAGTACGAGGTTTCAATCTAATTGATGTACTAATAACTAGCTCTCTAAGCTCTCTAGATGCGCGTGGGCAAGTCAACTTATAGAGCAAGTTAGGTTTTCCAAATGTGATGGATTTCTTTATATCCTAAGTTAAATCTGTAGGGTATTTGTGGATCCTGCCCTGACACTATGGGCAGTTAATAAATCCTTTGCTATGTACTACATAGAGGTTAAATTTGATATCGAGAGGTTCAACAATGTTGTAACCGCTGGTTCAATAAAAGGCTATGCTCCACCCTTTGGCTATGCAATATATTATATAAAAATTCATTACGTTGTATTCATTTTGTAGCCCTATCATTACGACTAAAACAGTTGAGTCCTGATAAGTAGCTTAATATTTGTTGTAAAGAGCTATCTTCTTATAGCTGGGCAAATGTATAACTAATTGTATCTTACCGCTCAAACGAGGTCTCACCTTTCCGCTACTGAGCCTCCAGTAAGCCGTGCCCTACTTGCAAATCGTAGAGGTGTAGTAACGCGGTCGCTAACCCTCCCGACACTTTGTGCATAATCCCTAGAGTGAGATGAACACGAAATCGATGTTGAGACTCTATCTTCCGAAACTAGATCCACGACAAAACAGATCATCTCTAACCACTGGCAATTGACACATTGCTAACCACACCTTAATATACAACCTTCAAACTGTACACATATTTTTGCATTCATTCGAGGCGCAACACCGCCTTACCAAAATTCTTGCCCTCAAAAATACCTACTAAACCCTCGGCGGCATTGTCAATACCGTCGGTAAAGGACATTTTAGCCTTGACACTGCCCTCAGCTAGCCACTTCTGTAATGTAATAAGCAGGACCAAAGGCAGGAGTGAAGACGATGAAGCCTTGTATGTTGAGCTGCTTTGCAACTACTTGCATTAGGTTTCTGATGCCGAATTTGTCACCGTTGTATTGGCTGATCTGTTTTCAGAGTGTAAATAATGACGATTGGGAATTATTTGATGTCGGCTATTTACGTACCATTCCAGAGGCAGCAATTCTTCCAAAGACATTCATGTTATCCAAAGCAGCCTCGAGGTGCTCTCCGCCAACATTTTCATAGTAGATGTCGATGCCGTGAGGGGCAAGGCGCTTCATAGCATCGCTGGGCTTTTCCTTCTTGTAGTTGAAGCCGGCGTCGAGACCAAGCTCTTTCGTGATGTAGTCGAGCTTCTCATCGGACCTAATAGAGCCGATGACCGTGAGGCCTTCTTTCTTCGCAATCTGGCCAACGAACTGACCGACAGCACCAGCGGCGGAACTAATAAACATGGTTTCACCTTTCTTGGGCTGACCAATCTTATACAAGCTAGCCCAAGCAGTAAGGCCGGGCATACCCAGGGCACCAGTGAAAAGGGCCAAGTCCAGGTTATAAGGATTTTGTACCTTGATAACACTTTGTGCCTTTGGGTCCGTGATGGCAGCATATTCAGCAATGGGGGCCCGGGCCTTGATGATGTCTCCTTCCTGGAAATCGGAGTTGTCGCTTTTTAAGACCTTAGAAACAGTGTCGTTATAGATGGGTTCGTTAATAATAAATGGTGGGGAGTAGGACTTGATGCTGGGATCCCGCATCTTTATACCCAAGTAAGGGTCATATGAGGCATAAAGAATTCTGACAAGAAGACCCCCCCTAGGGGCATTATCGAGGTCAATTTCATGACTCTCGATAACGAGATGTTCGCCGGGTACCGGAAGGGTAATTGGTATCTTTTTGAAGATGAGCGTCTTGTTTGGGGTCATGGTGAAGATCCTGTTTTTTCACTAAAAGACAATAATTAATAATGCAAGATGATATGGGGTGTATTGCAACTATTTTCCGATATACTTTGCGCAATTCAATTGAATTCCATGAAGTAATATGAACACAAATATTCTTTACGATCTTTTGAGGAAATGGATGCTACTGATTATACACATCGTTCAAGTCTCCATGGGTTCCAAATTACGCAAAATGCCCTCAAAGATTTATAAGCGATTCCCCCATTACTCAGGTGGAGCAAAGGAAACCCCATGGTTGATTTCGGCTGAAGTGGGTGGGTTGACTTTGCGACTCTTTAAATGTGGCAATTCGAGATTGCATCGTTGCTCCGAGATTGTGTAGGAGGCAATCCCTATTACGGCGCGAATCCGGCGGCTGCATAACTCTCTGCTATGCCGCCTCGCCGCTGCAATCCGTGAGCGGGGTTCTAGGTAAATACATGTACCAAATATCTGAATCTACTCTATTTAACGACCATTACTAGGTGCTCTATTGTATTGAACTTGATAAATTTACGGCTGATTGAAGCTGCCACCGCTGTGGATAGAGTAAGTTCAATTGTAGCAGCGTTATAAACTTCGTATTAGTTGGTTCCTAATACCGAGGTACCGAGTTCCATTGCACTATTCGATTAGTGATCTACTAGCTAAGTCAGCTGCGGGATGTCATAATCGGCGCTATAATAATGCTGTACTCGTACGTCTTTTTAATTTTTACAAGAAAGATATATTAAGTCGCTTATGCTATTATTTAGGCAGTACAATATTAGAAGTTCTATATGTAGCGTTTGTTAATTACCAAGAACCGCACCTTTAAAGTAGCCCAGCAGATACTAAATGTAATCAAATACTAAAACCTATACAGCGTGTTTGTGTACAGCTGCGGAACGCATCTCTCAAGGCCAAAATACAACCAGCCTGAGATGGCACAGCGCAGCTACCTCGTATAACAGACGCTGTGTCTAATCCCTCTTCACCCCTTTCTGTTATTCCCAGTTTGACAACACCTTTGAACTGGCTCGACTCACACCCAAACGCCAAACTGGCTACCTGGCTCGTCCGATCGCTACGAGGACCACGGATCGAGAACAAGTCAGTGAATCATTTGATCTTGCTGCCGCAGCCTCATTCCTCCAAGAATGAGGCCACTGACATTGCTAGGAGCCATTTAAAGGGGAAACATGTCCTGTTAGTTCTATTTACTTTAAAGAAATATTTGCCTTTTGCATTAGTAAGTTGGTCTAGAACAACTTATACTTCAAATTTTTTATTACCACTTTTGTTATCATTCAACAATAAGGGATATCTGCTCTTTATTTTTTGACATGCGACGCTAATGGTAACTGACGTTAGTTATTTCCCCCGGCTTCTGCCATAAGCCAAAGGAAATGATTTTGGTTGATAGTAAATAATCGGGGCGGGATGCCCAATATTAAACAGCTATTGTCTCAGTGAACCCAATACATCGCGTCCCAGCAGTCGCAGCCCATCTCTTGCAAATGACGCTGCGCTGCCTCTTAACCGTAGCTCCCATTGCAAATCCTCCATCCGTGCAGTACACCACGTCTTGTCCTCTTTGTCCACGTCAGGTCTTGAGCCAAGAAGATTGATAAGCGCTCCAATTTCTGCTACCTGGTATGCGGCTGCGCTTCCCCAGAAAGAAGCCGTGTGCTCTGGTCGTAAGGCGCACAAAAAATCAACGCCCGCTTGCACCTTAGCCTTGCCAGTTTGAACGAGCACATCGCGTAGCGATTGCGGTGTATCGGGCGTCATAGCGCGGACCAGCGCGCGGTAAAGTGCAATTTCGACCGCGACGTAAGCCAGATGGAGAGCACCAACGGTACAGAGTTCGCGCATAGTATTGGTGTTATCAAGCAGAAGATATTGCGGCAGCGCAGTGTACCACTCGCGAATTCTAAGGCCCATTGGCTTGGCCAGTCCTACCCTTTCTACGATGCTCATTTGGTCAAGAGTACCGCCACGTCGACAAGCGGTAGCGCTGTAAAAAGTTGTTAAAATCTCGCTAAGCATTTGGGCTAGTTCTACTTGACGAAGAAACACCTCCCAGCCGACAGAAATGGCTGTCTGATGTTGCCCATTGGCTCGAGGATGTAGATCCGGGTAGTCGGCTTGTGTACATGACACAACGGCCCAGTCGGGTTGGTGGATGAGAAACGGTCGTCCGTTGATGTACGAACCCCAACGATCCTGCGTATAAAGTGCCCAGGCCAATCGTCGACGTAGTCCTATTTCCCACCTAGGAATCGACCAAGAGCTACAGTCAAGGTGAATGCCAAGGTCTTGCGCTACAGTGACTAATTGGGCAATCAGCATGCGATTGGACGCGAAGTTATTCGCGAGACCACTCTGTGCAGCGCGGCGGCTGCGGTGCAGGAGTAGAAGCCCAGCCTCGAGAGTACTCAGCTTAGGTCGACGCATATCATTTGCAATAGTCCTCATGGCCAGTTCCTCGAGTGCCTTGGCGTCTGGCAGTAAATTCTCCTCGCTGGCAAGGCAAGTATCGTACAATTGCCAATCCAGCGCTATTAGGTAGACAGCTGCTAATAGGGAAGGGGCAAAGTGATGGTGTGAAGCGCGGTACTTGGTGATGAATACATCTTTGTGCAAGATGGGAAAACTGGGATGTACGATTCGAAAGTACAAATCGACGAGGGTTGAGCCCCATGGTCGAGCAATAGCTTCGACGGCGTCGACATCTGCGATGCGCTGTGCTTCTGAGGCAGATAACTCATCTGCGTGAACAAGGAACACAGTTTTGTCGTCGAGGCGGCGTTTGTTGGATGATTCGGATTTAGATGTACCAGCACCTGAGAGTCGGAGGTCTGTCAACCCGATATACTCTGCATGAGTCGTGAGATCCAGCCCTAGAGTGTTGCTCAATACCTCCGGGTCCGGTTGAGCAATCGTTTTTGTGTAGGGGTCCGATCCCGACAATGCCGCAATATCTGCCGTCCGCCCAGCACCCCTCCGGGAGTGCGATGGTGAGCCTTCTGAGCTAAGTGGCGATACAGCCAAGTAACTAGGGTGATCAAGATCGACGTCCTGCTCCTGCGGTTCGTGTTGGGCTGCCACAGACTCACGGCGAGTACGTGACGGCGGCGCGTGCACAAATGTGCATGACTGGTCGTGAAAGGTACACAGCACACATCGCGGCTGACCTTCTTGTCGCACGCAGCGCGTCTTTCGAATAGGACATGTATCACAAGGTCTTGAGCGATTAGACCTCCGCCTCCGCTGTTGTGTGGCCTTGGAAGGTTGATGAGCAGGACTTTGCGCATTGGGCGACAACATCGATGTTGAGATGCGCTTGGACACCTGGAGTCTGGAGTACAAAGATGGGTCGCGCCATGAAATGCAATGTGGAGCAATCGTTGACACTCCGCAGATAGTAATTGACTGCTGTGATTTGAGCCAGATCTTTGAGGTTTCGTAATCGCGGCCCCGCTGAACCGATTGATGGCCAGAAAGATAAGATAAAGATTAGTAGATGAGTGATGTAAGAGGACTACGATGCCTTGGGGCTATGTACCTACCCTATAAAGATACTGTTGATACGTGATCCGGAACCCTAGAAGCCCTACGGCTCCCAGTGGCCGGCGGCCGAGTTGCGCCGGCGGCGGTATGCCATATAGGTACCTAGGTACATGTACTTAACGGCCATTTTGCCTACAACACTCCCTTCGGCTTTGATATCGCCTGCCGGCGCGATCATTCATTATCGCGCCGGCAGGCGATATACTTACCTGTACCCATCATGATGGAGCTTCAATAGCATACGTTAATGAGGTCGCTTGCACTCCTGAGAGAATATGTGCTCAATGGTGGTTTATCTATAAACCAAGCATTTCCTCCCAAGTGACCTTGCTGCTACCAGTCTTCATTTGCCTTCTTCAGACCCGAACAAGGGGCATCTGTCAAAACCTTTCCTACCCTACGACAAATTCGATGAAGACGGCATTCCTTGTATCAATACATCCTTAACCCAGAGGGCAACACCGTAATCGACGTGAAGAATGACCCAAATCGGTCAATCACGCGAGGGTCAGCTCCCCCTCCTCATCCAAGAATGGAGGGCAGTCCAGGCATTAGGTAGCGGTTTGCAAAGACTCTACTCACTCGTTGAGAGGGAGCGCAGCTCTAATGAAGCGACGCATGCATGGATCAGTATTTCTACAGACGAGCAACTCAAGGAACAGTGGGACCGCCTACATGCCTCACATCATGAGCCAACTTCGCTCCCTTTGTACGGCGTCCCTTTTGCCGCAAAGGACAACATAGATGTCTCAGGCTTCGCAACTACAGCAGCTTGCTCGGCATTTGCCACCACTCCAGCCACCGAAGATGCTCCTGTCGTTGCCAGACTAAAGGCAGCAGGTGCCATTCTCATTGGCAAAACCAATCTCGATCAGTTCGCAACAGGCCTCGTCGGAACTCGGTCACCTTTCGGGGCTGTTCCCAACAGCTTCGACCCTACGAGGGTAAGCGGTGGATCTAGTTCGGGCAGTGCTGTTGTGGTCGCACGAGGAGCTGTCCCATTCTCCCTGGGAACTGACACAGCAGGATCCGGCCGTGTTCCCGCTGGCCTGAATAACATCGTCGGCTTGAAACCCACACGTGGTGCTCTGAGCGCTCGGGGAGTGGTACCGGCTTGTCGGACACTAGACTGCGTGTCTATCTTCGCACTCACTGTAGATGATGCTGAGACGGTCTTGTCTGTCGCAGAGGGACATGACGTGCAGGACTCTTACTCAAGAATCCGGCCGTTGGGCACCAGACACACTTCAGACTCTGGATTCGGACCCAAGGCGAATGAAACACTACAGCCTGTGTTGGCTATCTGTGCTAATCCACCTTGGTTTGACCGCGATGACCACTCCCCCCGGTATGAAGCCGCCCTCGATAAGGCTAGATCACTCGGATGGGTACTCCAGCCTGTCGACTTTACCTTGCTCTTCGAGCTCGCATCATTGCTTTACTCTGGCCCATGGGTCGCGGAGCGTTACCAAGCCATACGAGCCTTTATCCAGAACACCGAACCAGACCAAATGGACCCTGTCGTACGCAAGATCATCAAGAAAGTGGAGAACTTTTCCGCCACGGACGCTTTTGAGGGCGAATACAAGAGGCAAGATCTGACGCGCCAGATCGAGCTGGCATTTGCTGCATATGACGGCATCCTTGTGCCTACTACACCCACATTTCCAACCCTTGAACAAGTCTCGCTCAGCCCTGTGGAGGAGAACTCACGACTTGGTACCTATACCAACTTTGTAAACTTTCTAGACTGGTCCGCCTTGTCGGTTCCTGCGGGATTTCGACATGATGGACTGCCGTTTGGGATCACATTGATCGCAAACAAATGGCAGGAGCCACACCTGTTGAAATGGGCCCGGTTATGGCTGGCTGGCCAGACGAGAATACTCGGAGCTGTGTCTGCGCGCTGTTTTGAGCCGACACCTTCGAAACTCGGAGAAGCGCACACTTTAGAGAATATATCCAAGAAGAGGATTATCGTCGCCGTAGTGGGTGCTCATCTCTCGGGCATGCCTCTAAACAAGGACCTTGTCTCATGTGGTGCTGTTCTTAGCCGCAAGACGAGAACGTCGAATCGTTATCGCTTATTCGCGCTTCAGAGTAAAAGCGGTCCGGCTCGGCCAGGTCTGCAGCGCGTGCAAGGTGCACAAGTTGGGGCAGAGATTGGTGTTGAGTTATGGGAATTGCCCGAGGCAGCCTACGCTAGCTTTGCCAACACCATTCCTTCGCCACTTTCTATAGGAAAAATAGAGCTTAGAGATCAATCTTGGGTCTCTGGCTTTGTTTGTGAGCCGTATGGACTTGATGGAGCTGTCGACATCACGCGTTTTGCAGATTGGCGGTCCTACATCAGTCACCTTAATCAGCCAGAGCCAGCCTCTTTAGGTTCAGTGTCCACCGTGTTGATAGCAAATCGTGGAGAAATTGCTGTACGAATCATAAAAATGTTACGCAGGTTGGGCCTCAAAGCAGTGGCGGTATACTCGAGCGTCGACGCCGACTCCCCTCACGTCAAACTTGCCGATCTGTCCTACGAGCTCAAGGGCCAATCTGTGGCTGAGACCTATCTATCTATCAACCAGATTCTTACCATTGCAAAGTCTGCAGGAGCGAACGCTATCATTTCAGGTTATGAATTTCTGGCTGAAAATGCCGATTTCGCCAACGCTGTTGAGGAAGCTGGTATGATCTGGGTAGGCCCTACTCCAGCACAGATGGTCGACCTTGGCCTAAAGCATTGCGCGCGCGCCATTGCAATTGAATCTGGTGTCCCCGTAGTTCCTGGTTCTAAGGGCGTATTGACGTCACTTAACGACGCACTGGCTGAGGCAGAGACCGTGGGCTACCCACTCATGCTTAAGAGCACGGCTGGTGGCGGTGGTATTGGTTTAAGGCGTTGCGCAAACGAGGCTGGGTTAAGGGACGCCTTTGAAGGTATCCAGCGTCAGGCAGTGGCTAACTTCGGTGACGGGGCTGTCTTCGTAGAGCGCTTCGTCGAACTGGCGCGCCACATTGAGATCCAAGTCATCGGAGACGGCAATGGAGCGGTTGTCACGGCTGGTGAAAGAGACTGCACGCTTCAACGACGACACCAGAAGGTTATTGAGGAAAGCCCTGCCATGATGGTGCCGGAAGAACAACGTGCGGCCATGAGGGCTGCTGCTGTACGGCTGGCTGCCCATGTGCGGTACCGTAATGTTGGCACGATTGAATTCATCTATGACGTGAAGAAGCACGAGTTCTACTTCCTCGAAGTCAACACTCGCTTGCAAGTTGAGCATCCAGTAACTGAGCTGGTGACTGGCCTAGACCTTGTAGAGTGCATGCTGCAAGTTGCTGCCGGTCAAAAGCTCGAACTCTTCAATAGCCCAGTCAACCATCTTCCAACAACAGGGGCGTCTATTGAGGTAAGATTGTATGCTGAGAGCCCTCTCGAGCAGTTCCGTCCATGTGCTGGGACGGTGAGCAAACTCAATTGGCCTGAATCTCTACGCGTCGATACCTGGATTGATGAGGGCACCCACGTTACGACGCTCTACGACAGTATGATAGCCAAGCTCATTGCTGTGGGATCGAACCGTCGTGATGCTCTAGAGCAACTCGCAGAGGGCCTGAATAATACTGTTGTTGAGGGTGTTCAGACAAATCTCGAGTATCTACGGCAGATCGTGGCGTCAGAGTTATTCTCTTCAGGACACTTTCATACGAAGTCACTGGACTTATTTCAATTCATCTCTTCCGCTTTTGAGGTGATTGAATGCGGTGGGGGTGTGTCTGTGCAGGATTATCCTGGCAGATCTGGTTACTGGAATATTGGTATTCCACCCAGCGGTCCAGCTGATAGTCTTTCTTTCCGCCTCGCCAACCGACTTGTGGGCAATGACGATGATGCTGCGGGACTTGAATGTACGCTACACGGACCTCATCTAAAGTTCTATCGCGAGGCATTGGTTGCCGTCACTGGCGGCGAAGCACTCCTACTTATTGACGAAAAGTCTGCCCCTCTGAGCACGACTTTGCGCATTCAAGCCGGACAAACATTGCACGTGGGTGCTATCACAGGTGGTTACCGTGTTTACATTGCTATTCGCGGTGGTATCGATGTCCCGTCCGTCATGGGTAGCAGATCAACCTTTGAACTAGCCAAAATGGGCGGCTACAAGGGTCGCGCGCTTTTCCCACGGGATATTGTTCGCATAGGCAATTCCGACACCAAGACGATCAGGTTGTTGTCTTGTCCTGTGATCTCGATTCCAAAGCAGGTTGACGGTAGAAGCTGGAAGATTCGTGTGCTCCCTGGCCCACACGGAGCCCCTGACTACTTCACCCATGATGGCCTCGCAAAACTGTTCTTCAGTACCTGGAAGGTTCACCATAACAGCAACCGCCTCGGCATCCGACTTTCAGGCCCCAAGCGGGAATGGGCGCGCGATTCGGGAGGCGAGGCAGGGCTACATCCGTCCAATATTCACGACAGTCCTTATTCTATTGGAAGTGTAAGCTTCACAGGTGACGAAGCAGTTATTCTCGGATGCGATGGACCGAGCCTTGGAGGATTTGTCGTCTTCGGCGTAATCATCTCGGCAGATCAGTGGAAAATGGGGCAGTTACGTCCAGGAGAATCGGTATCGTTAGAACCCATCTCTTCTGAAGCAGCATTGAAGCTGGACAGCGAATTTCAGCACGCAATAGCGCAGATCAGGCTGCCATACGACCTCGGGATTGAAGAAACAGTCAACACCCCTGCCCTTGATGACCTGGAGGCCGTTCTCGGAAACACGACACATAATGGCCACGACTACATTTGTCGCCAGGCTGGAGATAACGCACTGCTCATAGAGATCGATGGCGGTTCTGACTTCGACCTTGCGAGAAGCTTTGAGATCTTTTCATTCTGCGACCGCCACCGCGAATGGCCGATTTCTGGCGTCAAAGAACTTACGCCGGGTGTGGGTACTATTCATGTCATTTATGATCATGGGCTACCAGCTGATACCTTGATCGACCGGCTCTTCGATCACCTAAAAACATGTCAGTCAAGACGCAGTATCCCCTCAAGAACAGTCCGACTACCTCTTGCCTTCGATGATGCCGTCTGCCGGGCGGCTGTAGAGCGCTATGCTTCTACAATTCGTGGCGAGGCTCCTTGGATCCCAAGCAACGTTAACTTTTTGCAGGAGTTGAATGGCATGGATAATATATCAGTGCTCTTATACAGTGCGACTTTCCTGGTGGTGGGACTTGGCGACGTATTCCTTGGCTCTCCTTGTGCAGTGCCGCCCGACCCCCGTCACAGATTATTCGGAACCAAGTACAATCCCTCACGCTCTTTCACACCACGTGGGGCAGTAGGTATTGGTGGACAATACCTCTGCATTTATGCCACTGACTCACCAGGCGGATACCAGCTTGTTGGAAGGACAAAAGACATATGGGCGCCGCCGGAGACTCTACCGTCATCTGGTGATCAGCCACCTTGCCTGTTCCGCCAATTCGATCGCATCACCTTCTACCCGGTGACAGAGGATGAGCTGGATAGCCAACCAGCGGATAGGTTAATTCAGATTACTGAGGGCGAACTGGATCTCGCATGGTACAAATCTCTATTAGCCAATAATAAGGAGCTCATCGCGCAACACCGAGCGCAGCAAAAAGCATCAATCCTCAACGCCCGTTTCCTTGAGGATTTATCAAAACCATACATTCCCAAATCCCAGACGATGAAGGGATCTCCCAAGAGGGAGTGTGAGAGTGCTCCTGGCGCACAAGTACCTTCAGCGATACCTGGACGTTGCTTTGAAGTGCATGTACGGCCTGGACAGAAGATTATCAAGGGCGATCCACTAATAAGCATCGAGTCGTCCAAGATGGAGATAGTTATCCGGAGCCCCCATGATGGAACATGTGGTGCTGTGCTGGTTGAGGCTGGCGACAATGTCGACGCTGGAGATGTGTTGGTAGTTATAGATTAAACCAGATTACGCGGGCTTATGAAGCAAGTTTAGCTGTACGTATGACTAAACGTGCCATTTGGCGCAACTTCTGGTGTTATCTTTTCATAAGGTGCTGTTATTTCGCCGAGCGAGAGTCCATTTGTGAAGACTGAGCATCCTGCTGAATCCTGCAATGAATCCTGGCCCTCAGCTTGATGTGTTTTGCTATTAATAGACTTGCGTCAGCTCCCTGATGGTTCCAAAGATGGCCGCCTCACAACTAGGGCTGGTACTGCTCCACTCTTTGAGCAATACTCCGAGGATCACCGACCTGTAAGATGGCGTCCTTCGCAATGAAGAGTGAGTAATATGCTAGGTTAAATGATGGACAGACACTTATAGGGGTTAGCTTTGAAATTAATATGAGAGATTCAACAAAGCTGCGATAGCTGGAGCAATAAAGGGCTATGGTTGGACAGACGCTTACTACAAACTCATGGTATTCTTGACAGAAGAGCAAAGGATGTACAAAGTGGAAGCATTTAAGTGAGATTGCATGACTATGAGATTATCGCTCTTCATTTGAGGTACTAGTCGGTACTTGATTTAACATTTGCTCAGGCCGATAAACTCAAATATTGCTGGGCTGGTAAATTGCGAGTGGCCGGAATAGCATACTCGGTGCTAATGTGTCAACGAAATCTACGCCATCTTCTTCATCTTTCATAAATATATTTTGGATCTTTCGCAGCGATTATGTTCCACACCATTGAAGGAGCTATGCACACGGGATTTGTTGGCAGCCATGGAGCGCCTCTTTCAGCTGGCTACCAACACCAAACACAACAACAGAAATGTCAGCTTGCTTAAGCCACTGAAAGGACAACGCTCCAATGCAAGGTAGACGATAATCAGGCTCGGCTGCTGGGGTTGCATTTCTCTTGGAATAAAGTCTCCGGCACAGCTAGGGGTCGTTTTGAAATGAAAGTTTGTCTTGTTTCTTCTACCGATTGTTTCTGCCATCGAGTTGAAGGAAATATTTGTCTGATTTATCTATCTTACAAAAGCCGGGATGGCCTTAATTTAGGTACCAATCTCATCTATCATTCGATTATGGAGTACAAGACTGGTCAAATAGCCTTATCAAACTATATTAGTGCTTATTTATCTTCAGGGTACCTGTTTATATATAGCGGATGCCTAAACTGCTTGTGGTTAACGAAGAACAACACTGATTCTGGATTGGTTTCTTTCTTGTCACTAACATTAACGGAGTAGACATCGATTGCTTGAGCCTGGTCTATTTTCAGTGCTTATTTGCGTCACCGACATTTTTTTAGCTTATACTGAAACCTAGATGGTGCGCATGAATCAGCTCCAAGATAATTAGCTCTTCAATACAATAACCAAATGTGATTTGTGGCAGATGAGTAAGACTAGTATGGTTTCCAAAAATATTTCGCACTACATAGCTGAGTGAAAATGAACATGTTTCTTCGGGATCGTAAGGTATATCATCTATCAACCGATGTTCAACCTTCTCCCAATACCATGTTATATAGCCACACAACATACACACACACATACAGCATGCAACATAATATGACATCTATTTTGTTCCAAGCAGCCTGCGTCGCGAGTCTGTTACCCCTGGCCATGGCCGACATTGGCACAGGGGGATTTCTAGCTGTTGGTAATAAAGCGCCATGGGGACTTCCAGACAGTTGTTTTCGGCCTTCATCGCAGGCCAATGCTACTGGTTTATTTAGCATCCCGGCATTCAATCTGTCCTCATCGAATGAGTCTTTGGAGGGAGATGGGCATAAGTGGAACATCGAGATATCGCTTCAGGCCAACATTCCACTCAATGGCTCTACTGACAAAAGCCTCAGCGCTGCTCAGAAAGAGGAGTTCACCCAGTTCGTCTCCATGAGCCTCAATAACGTAGAAAAAACAGAGGTTGAGAAGGTTGCGGGTGTGAACCGGGTGTGCGGCTACATCTTCTCTGGTCTCAATATTAACGCGACAGCGGATAACCAGGACGATGCGAGCAAAGGCGGAAACTGTGGCTTTTTCTCACGGCAATGCCGAGAAGACTTGCAGAGTGCGGTTCAGCAGCAAGCAACCGATTGTGGTTCGGCTACTGTACCAGACTCTTGTCGCGACTGGCTCGGTCTGTCTCCGTCTGGGAACCAAGTCTTACAAGTGGTTTCGTTTGGTAAGTTGATGGCACCGTCTGATATGTATAGGGAGAGGGGAAGGTAGATGGAGCTGACCCATCCAAGAGTTTAACGAGAAACTGCTCGCTGGTAGCCGCTTTTTCACCTTTGGCTTTCCGCCGGCATCGGAGAATAACGAAACAGAATACGATACTGCCGTTAGAAACATCTGGCCAGTACTCTTCACGTGGAGCCACGCATCCGGCACGTCAGACAATATCACCATGGCCGCATCAACACTACGCTGCCTGCGTCCCAGCAACGTTACCAGCGGCAGCCGAGATCCCAATGAGTCAAGCAAGGGAAGCAATGGAGACAAAGGAAGTAGTGATCACCCTGGTGCTGCTGGTACCAATTCTGTGCCAACGCTTGCGGCGACGCTGCTGTTGACAGCTTTCGCTTCTTGTCTTATATTTTTGTAAATTGAAAATCCACTGTCTGATGTTTTGGAGAAGGAGAGATCTGTTTGAGATTATGGCGAGCGCGTGTATAATGTGTAATCATCCCTCCGATTAATACCCAATGGCTGACTACCAACGTTAACTTTTTAGGGCAAGTTCTAGACTCAGGGAGCATTCATGAAGCGGTTCCAGTGGAAGAGAGCATTTATTTAGCTAGATCGAAGTCATCATAACATATGTCTTAATCAGAATGATACTCCCATTGTAGCAGCGATTTACTTAATGATCTGCTCAAGTCGCTCTCTTTCGGGTAAACCAATCTTTTTTTTTTTTTTTTTTTTTTTGAGATTATACGGAGTATACAAGGGAAAACCTCGAACGAACCAAATACCTACGTGCGGCAGGGGGGGTTTCTGAAATGGGTTCTGGTGTAATTGCTCCACAAGATGCAACACCTTTCAATTTATAGCCAAAAGGGATTCCCAATTACTCTGCTATTTAGCCCTGCAGGCCATGGAGCATCCATGAATATGAGCCCAGCCACACGTACACTGCAGTTTGGATCGTATAGTTTCGCCGGTGCAATTATGGAAATGCTGATGACTTTAATTTATGGCGGCTGTATTTGCATACCATCTGACGAAGAGAGAGGTAACTTGACTCAGGCAATCAATAGACTGAAGGCCAATTGGGCCTTCTTGACATAAACGGTTTTGGGGTCAGTGCGGCAACAAGATGTCCCATCTCTTCAAACAGTCTGCGTGGGCGGCGAACGCATCTATCTATCTCAAATTCAAGAATGGGCGCCAAATGTTCATTTACGGCAAACCTATGGCAGCTCAGAGACGTCTGCGGTTGTATCATCTGCAAGGCTCACTGTTTTGTCGGCACCTACTGAAGTTGGGAAGGCTGCAACCGGCAGATATTGGATTGTCGATCCAGTAAATCTCAACCGTCTTATGCCAATTGGAACACCTGGAGAGGTTATTATCGAAGGACCAACAATTGGAAGAGAGTACCTTGGAGATCGTGAAAAAACCGCTGCCGCTTTTATTGACGCCCCAGCTTGGAGATTCTCATTCGGACCATTCAGCGGCTCAAAGTTTTACAGGACAGGGGACATGGCAGCATATAATATGAATGGGTCGATCCAACTGCTGGGGCGAAAAGACACCCAAGTTAAGCTTCGCGGCCAGTGAATCGAGATTGGTGAGATTGAATGCCAAGCAAAACTAGCGACTGTTGAAATATTGGAAGTCGTGGTAGAGATCGCCCTCTTAGATCATGGTATGTCAAAGAGCTCATCTTTGGTATGCTTTCTGAGATTACAAGCAGACGGCAACACAGGAGTATGTGATCCGATTAAGAGAGTCAGATCATCTAGAGAGAGTGTTGCCTGCGTATATGGTTCCGTCTATTTTTATTCCCATGGAAAGCCTACCTTGGACACCATCAGGTAAGACGGATCGGCGTCAGCTAAGAGCAATAGCATCTGCGCTATCCACACAAGAAATAACGCGCCTAAAGACATCTCTACACGAGGTTAAACGGTCGCCACGGACAGAGATAGAAATTCGCCTCCGAGCGTTATGGGCCCAAGTACTCAATTTGAAAGAAGAGAGCATCGGAATTGATGATAGTTTCTTCCATATTGGCGGTGATTCTATCATTGCAAAGCAGCTTTCATCTGCTGCACGTGTTTCATTAGGCAACATTTCTATGATGGATATTCTCCAAGAGAAGACAATATCCCGTCTAGCGGTTACCATGGCCTTGAAAGGTTCATCTGACTTCTCCGTGGGAAATGTCGAAAACGTTCATCAACCTTTTCAATTAAGCCCCATTCAGCAATTGTACGTATTGCTGGAACCAAATCCCAGTCGCTGCTTTGATCAAGGATTTTACGTAAAATTGCGCTCATATGTTTCATATGACGCACTAGCAAGTGCGATGGAGGCCGTGGTATCAAGGCATGCAATGCTGCGCGCCCGATACAGTCGAACCGAGAACGGTTGGAAACAGCGCATTGTCAGCGATATCATTGGTTCGTTCCATATCAGCGAGGTACATGCTCAAGATTCGTCAGATAGAACGCAGGGTATACGCCACTGTCGCGAGCTGCTTGACATCAAGGACGGCCCAGTTCTTTCTGGCGTCCTACTTCATAATGTTGAGTTTCAAACACTATATATCACAGCTCATCACCTCGTTGTTGACTTGGTGTCATGGCGTATCATATTGCACGAGCTTCAAGAGCTCGTAAATGCTGGGCATATATCAATTTCTCCGACAATGAGCTTTCAATCATGGACTACAATGCAGTCAAAATATGCCGCCGATCTAAGCAGCGCGACATATAAAGCCCAACCACCGCTACTATCTTTCTGGGGTATAAATTCTAATGCTGTGGTGGAAGGCGCAACAGCATCAAATCGCTTCGCTCTCGATGAAATAGTTATTGCAGCGATCCTTGGTACTTGTAACGCTGCTTTTAATACACGTCCGCTGGAGCTTTTGGCAGCAGCACTACTTTATTCTTTTCACACTGTCTTTTCAGAACGCCCTCTCCCAGATATCTTCACAGAAGGTCACGGTCGTGAACCTTGGAATGACGAGATTGATGTTTCTCACACTGTGAGCTGGTTCACTACAATTTTTCCCATATGCGTAGAGATGGAGTCCATTTCTGATGTCAGTTTATCGCACACTGTACGTAGTGTCAAGGATTGGATCCGAGCACTATCACAGAATGGCTGGTCACACTTCACCTCACATTTCGCCGACTCTGACCAGGCAAAAGTAAATGCAGCGCAGTTTCCGGTTGAAATTCTGCTCAATTTTGTCGGTTCTTTTCAGCAGCTAGAGAGAGATGACTCGCTCTTTGAAAATCTTGCACTTCCTGCTGGCTGTGAGCCAGAGCCCTATTCCGGATTAAGGTGGTTTGCAATATTTCAAGTGGAAGCTCAAACAGATAAGGGGTGTTTATCGGTCACAATTGACTATCCACAGAAACTATGTCATCATGACAAGATTACATTATGGGCCAAGCAGTATCTAGCAACACTTCAGCGACTCACAGTGCTCCCGCAGAGGCAAGTAGAGTGGACACTAGCGGATTTCCCCTTGGTATTCAAGACTTATGAGAGTATTACTGAGTTCCAGAGTCGAGTTTTCCCGCAGCTTGGTTTAACTGGCACTAGAGACATAGAAGATATTTATCCTTGCTCGCCAGTGCAAGAAAGCATCTTGAATGCACAAGAGAAAGACTCCAGAAATTATCGATCAGTAATGAACTTTGAAATGACATCTTCTCACGCCAAGATCGATATCATGAAAATCAAGGAAGCCTGGAGGAGAGTTGTGGGGAAACATCAGCTTTTACGCGCCGTGTTCGTTAAAAATGAGTCGAGGAGCCCAGGTATGATAACAGTTATTCTGAAATATCGGGAATCCGAAGTGCCATTGAACGGAATGGACGTTGCAATCCTCGCCAAGGAACGTTTGGATGGGTTACTCCTAGTAAGCTATACAAAACACGGACTGCAACACCATTTATCTATTAATCCAATTGATGGGAAAAGGGAACATCTTTCCCTTGAGATGAACCACGCAAATTTTGATGCTTATTCCATTTCGAACATACTTATTCACGACCTCCAATTAGCGTAGAACGGTGACCTCGATCTAGGTGGTCCCATTTATAGGGACTTCATCGGGTATATTTTCGAAGGTACCAGAAAGTAGATCAACGGCTCCTTTTGGATAAATTATTTAAAATACATCGGAACTACCCTATTAAGCTTCACCAGTGGCCCCCAAGAATTAGAAAAAGCAATGTTCACTATCCATCTTGAAAATATTGCTGCGGACAAAGTGCACCAATTCTGCGCGGATGCGGAAGTTACACTAGCAACTCTTATTTAGACGGCATGGGCACGTGCTTTACATCAATACACAAGATCAGAAGCGCCATGCTTTGGATTAATGGCTACAGGACGTGACATTCCTGTGAAAGGAGTTGGCGAAATTTTTGGTCTATTCACCAATGTAATACCTTTACAAGTTCAACTGGATACAAATGTATCGATGATCGAAACGCTACAAAAGACACAAGGAGCCTATATCAACAGCTTGCAGTACCAAGCTTATCCCCTTGATCAAGTATATGAATCATTGAATATTGGCACCACTGGTTTATTCAATTCAGTACTATCTATCGAAAAGCAAATACCAGAGTCTGCCAGATCCGTACAGCCATGTTCCCTACGGTATATAGGCGGACATGATCCAGTAGAGGTACGTAGTATGGTATGGGGGTGGCATGGACTAAAAGTAAATAAGCTAACAAACTAAAAGTTTAGTATTGCCGTCGAAGTATTATATAACAGCCAGCAAATCGATATTAAGATACAATTTAAGGAGAAATATATTTCTCGCTTGGAGGCAAACAGAATATGCAATACACTTTTTCGAACAATTCATAGTATATTAAATAGATAATATTTCAACACTTATCATCATAGTATGAATATATTCTAAATTTTGACAAGTTATTTTTTATCTTATTTTCTTAAAAATATACTCTTAGTTGTGCAGGTTAAATTGAATATCAAGATGAGAGGTTCAATGCTGTAACAGCTGATACTTTTAGTTATAATAATTTATTATATTATTTAGCTTATAGAGTAAAAAATACTAAGTTATAAGCTTCCCTTTTCTATTTACAAATATTTCCCTTTTATGTTAAAAGCTGTACAGCGGAGGCATCCTCATTAAGTCCTCCGCCTAGTCTATGTGTAACGTCCTGATCCCTATTCTTAGTATAGGGTAAGGGTTCCTAAGGTAATAAACCTAAGTTATAGGTTTATATTAGCAGAGAGGACAGAAAGTGGCTTTTAAGCAGTTATAATTATAAGTGTATAAAAGTAAAATAAAAAAAGTAATTTATATTTAGTTTTAATACTTTATTAATAATTAGCTATTTAAACTATTTAAATAAACATAATAAAATAAATTTATATATTTAGTTATTTTTATATTTTTATTTAAATTTATATTATTATATTTATAAAAATAAAACTATTTTTATATTTTTTAAAGTATATATTATTATAAAATAAAAAAAATTATATTTTTATTTATTACTTTTGCTTATACTTTTGCTAAAATATATACTTTTATTAAGTTAAGTTATAATATAATATTTTCTTTTATTAATTTTACTTTTAAAATTTATATATAAAATATAATTTAATTTTATAATAATTTAATTTTATAAATCTTTTTTTTTATATTTATTATATTTAAGGGTATTATTAAATAATATTCTTTTAATTTAAAAAATAAATTAAATTATTATAAAATAGTAGTTTTAATAATTAAAATTATTAAATTTTTTATTATATTTTATTTTTATTATAAAGTTAATAAATTATTTTATAAAATAATAATTAAGTATTTAAAGTATAAAAAATATATTTATTATAATTATATTTATACTAAAAATAGAATTTTATTAATTAATAATAAATAATTTTTTTTTTAATTAATAATATTTATATTAATTTTATAATATAATATTTAGTTATTAAAAAAAATATATAAATATAAAAAAATACTAAATAAAATAAAAGCTATTATAATAATAATAATAAATAATATTATTAATTTAATAAATAAATAAAAAATTTATATAATTAATTAAGTTAAAAAAGTAATATAAATAAATTAATATTTATAAAAAATAAATATTTTATAAAAGTATTTATTTTTTTAAATAAATTAAATAAAATAAAATAAATTAAGTTAAAAACAATTATTAATATATAAGCCTTCAGTAGGGTTAATATAATTAATTAAAATACAGTTTTTAATAATATAGCTTAAGTTTTTAATAAAACTTTTTTATTAATATTTAAAAATTAAAGCTTTTAATAAGTTTTTAAGTATTATAAATAAGTCTATAATTTTCCTATTAAATTAAATATTTTATTTTATTATTATATTTTAGGTTTTAATATATAGTAAATATTTTTTTTATATTTTAATTTTTTTCTTTTTTAAATATTATAATTTTATTTAAAATTAATTTTTTTATTTTTTTATTAATTTATATTTTTTTTAATAATAATATATAAAATATTAAGTAATTTAATTTTATATTTTTTAATATTTTAAATTTATAATTAATTTTTTTAATTTTTTTTAAAATTTTAAATAGTTTAATTTTTTTAAAGTTTAATTTATTATTTAATTAATTTATTTTAATATTTAATATTTTATAACTTTATAAATATTAAATTAAATAAACTATATTTTTTTCTTAAAGGTTTAGTTTTTTAATTTTATTTTAGTTTATATAATATTTTATATAATTTTATATAAATTTAAGCTAAATATATAGTTTTTTATATAAATTAATTATAAATTTTATTTATATTTATATTTTATTAATATTTAGTTTTTTAAAGGGGGGTCTATATATTAAAAGTATATATTTATAAAATATATAAAATAATATTAATTTAATAAATTTAAATTTTATATTATTATAATAAAGCTAAATAAAAAGTAATTTTTTAACTTAATTATTTTATTTAAAATTAATATAGTATTATAAGTATTATTTAATAATTTAGTTTATTTTTTTTTTTTTATTTATTTATAAATAGTAAATAGTATTAAGTTTATAATTAACTTTAAGTTTTATTATTAATTTTTACTAAAACTTAAAAGTAAATATTTATTTTTTATTTAAAATAATTTTTTTTAATAAGCTGTAATTAATTATTATTATTTTAATATAGGTATATATAAAATCTTCTATATTATATAATTTTTTATATAATAGGAAGTATATTTATTTTATAAATTTATTTATTATTATAAATATACTATTATAAATAACTTTTATAAAGGGTTTTTATAATATTAGTAGGTTTATAATATAGTTAAATATAATAATTTCCTAAAGTAACTTTAAAATTAATAAAAGTTATAGTATTTTATATAATTTATATTATTTATATTTTATTTATTAATATTTATTATATATTAATATAATATTAACTATTATTTTTTTTATTTTTTTAAATAAATAAATAATATATATTTATTAATTTATAATTATAATTCTTTAATATTTAAATTAAAAATATTTATAAATATATTTTATAATTTTTTTTTATAAATTTAATAATATTTAATATTTAATTTTAATTATTAATTAGCTATTTTTGAATGTAATTTATAAAAGGAATTTATTTTTTATTTAATTTTTAATATATTTTTTAATTTTTTTAAGTATTTTATTATATTTTTTAATTTAATATATTATATATAATTCTTTTTATTTATAATTACTTTCTATATTTTTTTAAAAGATTTATATTTAGTAGTTTAATATTTTCTAA